>NC_087215.1:32447818-32677818 GCF_015104395.2 Macrobrachium nipponense
AAAAGATGAAGGGGTTCTAGTGTTAACCAAAGGCAACTTCAAGACCGCCCTCGAGGAGAACGAGTTCGTCCTCGTCGAATTCTGTAAGCTTTTTTCCGGCGAAGTCGCCTTTACGTCTGTTGCTGTTATCGTTTTGTCATTGGTTGGCGACCCAAGTGTCGATGGCTATACCGGCTGGGGTTTTAACGCTGCCAGTTGTTATTTTCCTTCTGGAGACCCTAATTACAGTGCCTGGGCTGTAATGCATGTTGTTTCCAGCGTTCTGTGATTATTCAATTTGAAAATGATATCGATTTACGGTAGAGCATGAGAGTGCCTTCGGCCTCGTGTGGGCGGGATTGGTTTTCGTCAGATTGGTGCTTTTTTCTCTTAATGTTTATAATGAATGCTAGGAGATTAACGATTCTATTTTAATTCTTGCCCGTTTTGCATTAAGTTTAGAGGCGTTCAAATGTTTGCAGTAATCCCATATTGGGGGAGTTCCCAGAGGACACCATATGTGACGTGGCAGTAACCGGTCTGCTGTAACAGATGTGAGGGACAGAGAGAGAGAGAGAATCTTCTCCGTATTTCTCAAGTCTTTCGCTTTTGTCTTGCCGTTAATGCCTTAACATGTTCATCAGTGGAGTTATTACAGGCCCAGTGTTTCAGATTTATTTTAATGTTCTTCCGATTCTGTTGTATATTTTGAACTGAAGCACAAATTTGTACAGATTGCCGTCGTTGATTTAAGCCTAAAGAGTACCCATACCCTAGCTAATTACAGCATCAATTGGCGAACGAATAAGTTTTTCCCAAATAACATTTTCGTCTTTAATTTTTTTTTATGGGATGCCTCTAGGTATATTTCATTTCATGCTGTCCTGCTTTGAGATAGTAGGTGGGGTACTTACAATATTTGAAGCCATGCGAATATTATCTTGAACATATCCCTGTAGTCCTAGTAAAATATAGAGTCTTAAAAAGAGTAGCCTGACATTCCTTCATAACATTATTGCCGTAGGTTAAGGAAGGAGATCCAGGAATGCAGGGTGAATTATCCTTTAACCTAAGTAGGGTTAGGCCGAGGTTGTGTACAATGCCATTAAAAAATACGAACTGGATATTGGTACGGCAGCCGTACCCCGATCGCTGTAGATATTGGTACGGCAGTGGATTTGCGCATGCGCGAACCCTTGTTTACCGCCTCAGGAATATCAATGAGAGCAAGAAAAATGGCAACGGAACAAGCATGAACCGCAGAGTAATACATTAGTTTTCGCCGAAAAAAAAAACAAAGTTTTCAGGCTTTAACGAGCTGAAGAAGCCATAGACATCTATGAAGACTCACTTTCAAAAATTGTGGGTAGGTTTTATATTATAATCCATTCCTCGCGGCCTAGACTATGGCAGTTGCGTTTTTTTTCTGTGGTTTTACCTTATGAAAAAGAATTTTAAGTAATATTTATTCGGAAGACTGTAATTAACCCCCCTCCCCCCGGGGCTCGTACTAAACACGCGAAATACATTTGACGTCCCAATCTGGTGGCTTTCGTATTCGCGGGGACGAACGACGCGGAAGGCTTCAACAGAAATACCAAATTGTATATACGTAGGTCAAGAACGATCGAATCGGCCCTGAAACGAACTCCGAAGAGGAGATTAAAAGAGGATTTGAAATACACAGAAATCGTGCTCTGCTGTATTCATGGTGGTAAGGAAAACTACCAAAGTCGCTCCTCTGGTAAATGGCCAAATCAATCTTAAGTAATTGCAGCTGACGGAGAAAACGATAGCAGTTATTACCATTGCTAGGTGAAATGGGCAAAATCAGCAAAATTTCAGCACTATTCCATCAAAATTTAGATATTTTTGTTTTAGTAGCACAAAAACGAGGGGCAAAATTCACAATAGCAAACAACAGGCGGGGGTGGGGGACATTTTGCTAACTAAAAAGTGGGAAAGATGTTCAAAAAGCGGAATTCTGGTCTTATAATACAGAATGATTAGCAAACTGGTAAACGGATACAGATAATTGCTGTACCTACAGCAAGTCAAGAGCACAAAACGGCATCAATAACAGAATCTGCCGTACCCCCACCACTATATTATTTGTATGGCAGGAAGTCTGAAATTGACGCATGCGCAATTCACTGCCGTACCAATATCTACCGCGATCGGGATACGGCTGCCGTACCTATATCCTGTGCCTAAAAAATAATCTTGGGTACGTTAGAAATGCTGGCCTAAGGCTTGAGTAAAACCCCAGAATAGTAGTATAGCCTATGGGGACAACTGCAGACTACTATCACAGCCGGATTCCATGTCAGTTGCTGACTGGAATATTTATGGCCTTTTGTTGGATATTTTAACATCTCTTCATGGTTTTAAGTTTAATCTCCTATGGGCTGGCACTAAATGCAGTTCCCATTTTGGACAAACTGGTAGCAACCCAGATAGAGGGGCATGGTGGCAGTCTGCAGTTTTACCAAACATATTTTCAGTTATATTCCTCTTTGGGAAATTTGTATCCTCGCATAGCTTCACTTATCCTAATCGATAGATCTATATTACTATTCCGCGGCAGCATATACTTTGGCAGTTGCGGTTTTTCTATGCAGTTTTACCTCTTGAACAAGTATTTTAAGTAATATTTTATTCGCACAACTGTAATTAACCCCCAGGGCATCATACTAAACATGGCGAAATAAATTTGGCGCTCCAGTTCCTGGTGGCTTTTGTATTCGTGAGGACGAATGATGCGGAATGCTTATATAGAAATACCTCCTAAACTTGTTCTAGTTATGCCAGTTGTTAGTGAGGTATATTAAGCATAGGCTTTAAGGGATCCACTGAATTTAGAGTAGTTTCCAAATTATGGTTGTGTGCTTCTGATTGTCTAAAACTTAATCCTCAAGCTATAATGATAAAAGAAAAAAAAAATTGATTTATGGGGAATTTTGTGACCCCCTTGTACCCTGGGTTAAATTTAGATATAGGTATATTTTGCTTAGTCACTTCTTACCTTAATTGGAACCCGACGAAGACGTGGAAGGTTTTGGTTGAACCTCTTGTAAAGGTGAGTCACATTTAGCACACTTAACACTTATGGGTAATACTGAATGCTCTCTAAGAAACCTATTCACAACCTCTGGAGTTCCATTATAACTTCCATGAAATAGAGCGATAACCTCAAAATAAGAATAGCGACATAAATTAACACCTGCACTGGAGGATCCGTGACAGCTAAATAACGAGACTGCTGAACGTATAGAGGCCGGTAGGTTTCAAAATTGCAGGTGATTGTATATAATGAAAAAATTAACCAATCAGTTCAGTATTTTCATTGTACGTACCTATAGTTTTAAAGCGAAAACAAATGACAATCGGGTGTTTCTCCCTCAAATGAAATAGGATCAAACAAAATACTATCGGATACAATGGAATATTGCAGGAAAAACAGATCCTTGGGATAAGAATGAGAGAAAATGAATATTCCATTATTTCCGCAAGCCTTTCCTTACGATAGTTTCTTCTAAGAATTTCTTAAGAATGGGGCCAGAAATGAATGATAGTTTGATTATGCGTGAACATTGTCATAGACGAAAAAAAATTATAAGGGGATAAAAAAGTAGCCAATGATAACTCTTGAGAAAAAACTAATTTCATTGGAAGAACGACATTACTAGCAGGAAGCCAATAGTAATCACTCTTTAAAAGATCCCCGTATTTTGATTGGAGGAGCGACATTAGTGAGAGGAAGAAATGCGCATTTAAGCAAATAGTTCACATTATGCAATGGGGATGAGCCAAGAAAGATGAAAACAGATATACAAACTAACAAGAGCTACCTCGCATGCCCATAGAAAGATATACACTGAACTTAGAAAAAGTCAAGACCTACAATACCTCAATTATTTTTTTTCTCTTGAGTATGCATTAGCGACAGTAATGTATTGAGAAGTGTTTTATCCCGTGCTTTACTCGGGGAAAACATTGACAAAATAGATTTCTCATAATGGTTGTAACTGTAATAATACCCAATTTTGTTACGTCACTTGTACGGCTCTGTGAACAACAAATTAAATATCAAAAAAGTGTTTAAGTCAGTTGGGTGGCAGGTTAAGTTCTGCAGATGCAAGCAAACCTAACCTTTCCTAGAAACCAGATCCCGACCTAACCAAAACTTACCTACCCAACCTCACTTATGGTGTCTTTCCCTGCCCTGGCCTGGGGCTTTTCCCACCTGGACACCCCCCCTCCCCCCCTCAAGTAACACTAAATATGGAGACTTGGCTTCTGTGAGGTTGTCCTGTCGTTCTGCAAACCAACTCCCCAAAATGAGAAATTTATTTATTTACGAAATAACCACTCCCTATAATATAACCCCCCCCCCCACACCCCCCCCTCACATTTATCCAGACCTTATAATTAGTTTTCCCCCCCTCCCTTCTTTCATTATGGTTTGGCAATAAAGGGTTTTAGTGGTGAACCAACAATTACAGCTGTACTGAATGGTCTCTCAAGCAAACACCTACCCATTTTTCATTCAACCAGCTAAGTGACTTTTTAAAGATTTTTTATGAAATTCAGTCTGTGATGCACAGGAAAAGCATAAACACATGCATGGGCAAGTGTGAAGGTGCCAATCCTTCAAAGAAACTAAGCATCACCTAATATTTACAAAGAAAACTGCACTAAATGCAACTTGAATTTTATAATAGTGACGTCTAAGTTTAATGTTTAATTTTCATCAACCAAACTGGAAACCATAATATTTACTGGCAGTAGTATTAAGAACAATGCTGAGTTGGAAGTTATTCTTAAGTCGCTCAAATCCTGCATGTAAAAGTGATTGCACTGACTCCAATAAATGTTACCATCATTAATCAAGAAAATTCTCTAAATGTAAAATACATATATGGATCAAATTTATTTTTCATGACATTTTAATTTGATTTCCTGTTCTTTGGCACTTTAAAATAAATTTTTGTACTATGACGCAACCCCCTCCCATTAAAAAAAAAAAAGGCAGCGTGGAGTCTTCTGTTTTAACGCTGCTAAAGTCACAAATGAAAGTGTCTTGTGGATTTCTAGCTGGTAATGCTTTTAAGAATAAATAGTATTTTAATGGTGCTGAGAAAAAAAAATTAGGTATAAAGTTGGAAGTTTGATGTCTAGTCTCAACAGAGCCAGAATTGAATCTGTATTTTTCAAACTGTTAATTGTTTAGGTCCTTGACAGGCATTTGCATTTTGAAGGTCTTGCCATTAACATTTTAGGTAATTTTAAAATTGGTCACATTCATTCAGATTTTATTATATTTTAAGATCTTAAAGGCTGCAATTTTTTTTTTTCAACTGGGGTGATAATCTTAGGCTTGGTTAATAACAAATGTCTGATCCTGTTTTTCAGTTCAGTTTTAATTGTATGTAGATTTATAAAAGAAGGTAAATTAAATTTATACATTGCTGTAGGGTTTTTTGCATTCAGCTTGCCAAGTTTGCCAGATAAAGGAGGGTTTGTTCAGGATAGCCTGGTTGAACCTTGCCAAGTTTGCCATATAAAAAATGGTTGTTTAGATAGCCTCAGTTGAACCTTGTTAAAGTATGAAATGTTTGTAATAGTTAAGCGATGCTTCCAAAACCTCTATGAGAAGTGGGAGTATAGATTTAATTACTTTTAGTATACTAGACCAAAATTTATATAGTCAAAGGAACCTGTAGCTACTCAAGGGAGTTGGTAGGTTTTCCTTAGTCAATTCTTGCCTTCAGCTCCAAAGATAGAAGAAAATTTATGTACAATTAAACCTACTCAGATGGGTTTGAAATGTGCTACACAGTAATGTTCCAAATGTAGGAGACTAAAGAATGTTCAAGGTTTTTAAGTGATCCGAAGTTGTCAGGTTATAATTTGGTTCAGGTGATGGGCCTATTTATTAACACACACTCTCTCTCTCTCTCTTTTTTTAAACCCCCCGCCTTTTTTTATTTTTTATAGTCAAGTATGCAATATGAAGTACATGGAAAAGTTGATGCTTTTAATACTTTCATATTGTAGCATTTCATCTAAAGTATTTCCATTTAATAATAAGTAGCACAAAGGGGCCACCTTTAGTCGGTGAATACAGTTAGGCAGGATTGTGTGAGAGGACTGAGTGAGTGGGGGAGGGAGAGGTTGATGACCTCCATGCTCTGCCGTTGTGGATGTGTGCTGGGTTCACATTCTCTCTTCCACACTTTTCCATCACCTAAGACAGGTGGCTTTGTAGATGTTAGTGACTTTGTTTATTAAAGGCAGTTGCTGGTGTTTTATGTCACCACTTAAAGGTTTTTAGTGTTATTGGGTGGAGTTTTTTTTTTTTTTATTATTATTATTATATATAATAGCATGCTATTTGAACTTTTGATGGAATTTAATTTAGTAGGGTGGTTTTTGACAAAACTTGGAACTTTTTAGTTGATATTGATGAAAAATCTTCAACCACATAATTTGGTGTTAATGTTTTTGTATTGGACTTTGAGTTTTGTTTGTTGTGAGGTTGTTTCATTAATTTGTCAAAACTTACAATTAAGTATTAATGTTAGTTGGAGGTTGATGAGTAGATTGGGGAATGGATCTGATTTTTTTTTTATACTGTTTGTAGTGCTCTTGTGGTACACTACTATAATATATTGTCTGGTAGTGGCTCATGTCACTTGGCTCTTGATTGATATTATTTTTCAGGTAGCTAGGAGAACTTTCAACAGTTTCATTAGGATGCCATGTCAAATTTCTTTAAATTAACTGTTATTCATTAAGATTTTAGTTCATTCTGCCCTAGATCTTACTTGCTGAATTCCCAAGTGTGCTTGTTCCCCATAATTCTTTGGCTACTCTTGTCCAAATAATTTTCAGATTGCTGTTCATGCGTATAAATTAGTTCTGTAGCATTGTGTATTTCTTGGCACATGGACCATAATGTTCCAGCTTATTTCAGTGATGCAGTTAGTACTTTTAACTGTTAGTGTAGTTTTTTAAGGATAAGTACTTTTCCCTCCGGCCATTAGTATTCTTAAGAAGTGCTCCCCATTCTTGCTGGTTTTTAATCATTGGAACTAAAGTACACCATATGACAAAGTACCATGCTGAAGATTTTGAATTTGGATAGCTGAAGTTGTGTAACCCACAGATTAATTAGCCTATATATAAATACAATAATAGTTAACTTTGAACCTGCAAGCGCATAAGGCCTTAAGTGTTCATGTAAAGGTTAACTTTGAACCTGCAAGCACATAAAAAGGACATTGGGGTTCCTGTTTGTACAGGACATTGTTGCCTGTGGGATGGTATGGGATTGGTTTTTTTAACGTCATTACATAAGGTGTGTGTATGTGTACGAAGGTATGTTATAAATTTCAGGGGTTTGGAAGTTTTGCTTGGCCTAACCCATTCAGTAGGTTGATCACTCATAAAGTATTTTTTTTTTTTAAGTACTGTACACTTAATTTTATTTTATTTTTTTTCTTTTTGCAGATGCACCTTGGTGTGGACACTGTAAGGCTCTGGCTCCAGAGTATGTTAAGGCTGCTGCAAAACTTGTAGAGAAAGGATCTGCCATCAAACTTGCGAAGGTTGATGCCACAGAAGAAACAGAGTTGGCAGAAGAACATGGTGTCAGGGGGTATCCCACTCTGAAGTTCTTCCGCAGTGGCAAGCCCATAGATTATGGTGGTGGACGTCAAGCTGATGACATTGTGAACTGGCTCCTTAAGAAGACTGGCCCACCAGCAAAGGCTCTAGCAACTGTTGAGGATGCCAAATCCTTCATTGATGAGCACCCTGTCGTCGTCGTTGGGTTCTTCAAGGACCAGAGCTCGCCTGGGGCCAAACAGTTTTTGGCTGCTGCATCTGCCACTGATGACTATCCCTTTGGAATCACAAGTGAGGATGCTTTGTTCTCAGAGTACGAAGCTAAGGATGAAGGTATTATACTCTTCAAGAACTTTGATGAGGGAAAGAATGTGTACGAGGGAGAGATTACAGAAGATGGAGTGACCCAGTTTGTAGCAGCCAACTCTCTGCCTCTTGTTGTAGACTTCAACCATGAAACTGCTTCAAAAATCTTTGGAGGAGAAATCAAATCCCACCTGTTGATTTTCTTGTCAAAGGAAGCCGGACATTATGACACGCACATGGAAGCTGCCATGGCTGCTGCCAGGGGTTTCAAGGGTCAGGTTCTTTTCGTTACCATAAACACAGATGAGGAAGATCACTCCCGCATTTTGGAATTCTTTGGCATGAAGAAGGAAGAGGTGTGTTATGTGATTTTCCTATTAAGTTAGAGAAATAGGTTTTGCTTGGTATCAGTATTATGGACCCTGTATAATTGATGCAAGTTATAATACAAAGTCTAGCATGTGTATCTTGCAGAATTGATTTAAAAAAAAAAATTTTAATTTCCTTCTTGAAAGTATTTTTTCCAAGATTAATTAATGAACAATTATGGTAAAAATCATTATAGTCATTTGAGTGGAATTTTGATTTTAACTTTAGGTACCAGGCCTTCGCATTATCAAGCTTGAGGAAGACATGGCCAAGTACAGACCTGACACCTATGACTTGAGTGAATCTGGATTGACCAGCTTTGTTCAAAGCTTTTTGGATGGTAAGCTTAAACAGCACCTCCTTTCTCAAGACCTTCCAGATGATTGGGACAAGGAGCCAGTGAAGGTTAGCATTTTTTTTTTTTTTTACATTTGGAATTTGTCAAGATGTGAATGTCATATAATTTTCAAGTAAATAGTCTAATATTTTAGTGGTGAGATGGCAGTTATATATATATTTTTTTCTTCCAACCAGTTTTCAATTGCCATAGACAAATTTCTTAAGCAAACCATGTGTAAGTCAGTATTTTCCAGAGGAGTAGTATATTTTTCTGATTCTGTATTAAATTCTAAAACAATGTTTTACAGGACTTTTTATTATGAGCAAAATTAATTCTGTTTTGAAATAACTTTGTCAAAAATGGTGTTGAAAGTTAATTTCAAATTGGTGTTATTTTGTCCTAATGTTTGAATACATGTTAACATGATTGCTAACCTTTAAACTGAATGTCCTCACGGCAAAGTTATTGTGCTATTGGGTTGTAAATGTACGTATATATTTCTATACTTAATAATTATTTAGTTTGAATCTAAAATGTACTGTATAACAAGCGTAACTAGTCTGTCGAACTTCATATATTTTCAGAATGTTTTTAATACCATATGCATTTGCATATCATCCTGTTTCTCTCTCTCCCCCCCCCCCCCCCACAGCCCCCCCCCCCCCCCCCAGTAAATTTTACCCAAACTCGAGAGTTATATTAATGCATTTTTGTATAAGGGACTTGACCAGTAATTATATAGCCATAGTTTCTAAGTATGGCAGCCTAATTCAAATGTTGCGGGTAGCGCTTTGTTCAGTGCAAGTATGCAGTGCCATCCCCCAACGGCAATACTAGGAACAACTTAGCAAAGCACTTCATTCTGTTTTCCACCGCGCTTGACTAAACATAGTGCTTACAGCAGCTTGTTCTAGTTTCCGGTTATATCCCAGATTTCAGTAGTTACACAACCACCGGAACATGTTCGTAGCCTTCAAGCAGGATGTCTTGTCCTGTTTAATTCAGAATATCATCATGCCAGATTATTGTATTCCCCGGGAATAGTCCTTGAATGTAACTCCATTCAATTAGCCCTATACTTTTGCTGATTCGACTTTTGGTTTTCGATTCTTGACTCGGCTGCTTGACTGAAGGAAGTCTGATGGGGTGTTTTTCCCCTTGGTCGAACATGTCATACTTTGATGTTTTGACTGAATGCCGCTGGAAAGGCGTTGTAGTGAGTGGTACTTGGTAGGCCTTAGGCCTCAGATTACAGGGTTACTTATTTTACTTAAATAGTATATTGAACACCCTGTGCTAGCACCTAGACATTAGAAGAATCATAAGTGACCTCTTGCTTCAGATAGCCAGTCCTCCCCCAGGCATTCGCAGCCAGTTGTGTTGACTTGCTCGCCTTCCCAATGCTTTTAAAGGTGGAGATACAGACTAGTCTTTCTGGTGATAGTTCTCTCAACGTGGTTCGAAAGTCATGTAAGGCTGTTGGTCCCGTTGCTGAATAACCATTGTCGTCCGCTGAAGAGTAAGTGAATTAGAATTCTGCTCCTGAATATACATATTTGAGCTTTCTCAAATACTTTTGTCACAGACACTCATCAGATTAGTACAGATTCTCGTGATGAGCAGCCGGTATTAGTGCAAAGCTGCTCGAATCACTCGTATCGGGTGTTTTTTTGTCAAGTGTCAGTCCCTGTACAGACGCTGTGCACCATTGAGGCCTCCACTCCCTTGCTTCAGCTCCCTCGGCAATTTCCACGCCTCGCCTGGCACCAGCTGTTGGAAGTCTGGCGCTGCATGTTGGATGCCCGATGACAAAGTCTCTTCGTTCATCTACTTTGACACTACTGGATCTTTCGTTAGCCACCTTTTGAACAGGAAGTTTCTATCACTAAGATGCGTGGCGAGAAGTGGCAAGTTCGCGCAACTTTTGGCGCAGTCAACTCTACTTGACTCGCTCTCATTCCCACGATCAAACCAGTTGTAGGTAGAGAATGCTTCGCTTGGTGGGTGAAAACCTCTGCTCTCACTTCAGGAAGATTTTCACTCCGGCGAATAAGTTTTCCCAAGTCTTTGGCTTGCTATGATCACCACAAGTTGTTGATGGCATGATTTATCGCCTGCTCCTGCTAGCTCTGAGAAGAGAGGCCAAGAACAGCCTGCCTGCCTGCCTGCATCCCCCCCCCCCCCCCTCTCTTATCTCCTCTCTCTCTCTCTCTCTCTCTCTCTCTCTCGCTCTCTCTTCTCTCTCTTCTATCTTCTCTCTCTCTCTCTCTCCTCTTTATATTAGGTATTATTATCTTTATTATTATTATTATTATTATTCTGGGATACACTGGGCAGAACGAAGAAACAGGAATTCCACAGATTACACTCCCAGAGTTCGGATGCAAGAGACTGTTCCTGGTTCGATCTTCGGATCTCTGCTGTGTTCCCAGTTTGTGGAACAACTAGTTCAGCAGGAACTCGTAGTTTTCAGTATCTCGTTATTGCCGTAGAAGCTTCCCCTCGGGATAGCTCCACCTTCGATCTGTTCATTAGATAATAAATGAGGTCACCTTATTCTTTTTCTCTTCAAAGTGAAGAAGAATTGGGCTGACACTTTGTTGTCAGAAGCCCACGAATATTCATACTTGAATATTCTCCGCATGACATGCTGTTATCAGTTGTACTGTCAGAGTACGGGCATATACCTCTTAAGTTAATTCTTCTGGTTTGTGACAGACAAATAGTATCTTGTCTTAATTTCCCAAAACTCGGGACAGCCTTTCGGGCCTCCCAAGAGTTTCCGAATTTGATTTTGATACGACTAGTGATAATTGTTTTGGCAACAACACCACAGGGTTTGTATTATCACTGAGCAAGGTGGTTTTCTTCCCCTCTTGTTTCAGTTAACATGTATTAGGTGCTTGAGGGTATCTGTCATACACTCAATAGCTCTAATACGAAAGCATTCCAAGGTGGAATGTGCTACCAGGTAACTCGGCCAACAGAGTCTAATGAGGAGCAGAGTACGCCTTCTCACAGAGTTGTTCATCGTATTGTTTCTCCTCTGTCGAGGGTTAACTTCTAATTCAGATCTCTGCTCGGCCATCTTAGACTTACATCTCTGGTTGGCTCTAGATTTTGCATATGGTTGATATTTTGTGCACCACAGTTGCCATTGCGAGAATAATCTGACAAAGATGTTTCATTACTCTTTATCGCTTTTGGTTTACCCATGGTACAACAGAAGTCTGTAAGTCTTCTGCTTCGTCGCAATTGATCCATAGCCCACTGCGAAGATTTAGAATGATTTTTCCATATTCTTTTTTCTGATTCATAAAGTGTTCAGTCACTATTTTACCCTGAGTTGGAGTGAGCTTGGAAGACTTAGTTTGATAACTCTGCTTCCATTAGGCTGATAACTGCTGCCAGTGTGAAGAGAAGAGTTCCTCCCAGAACCTGTTTCTTCCTCTAAACATGTCTTCTAGTTGATATAGACTGTATGTGTTGTCAAGTGTTTTTTGGCATACTTGAAAGTGAAGCTAAGGATATAAGAATAGCCTCTACTTCTTTAGTTTTTAGGTGTTAAAGGCAGCCCTCAGTTAACGGGGTGTTCTGTTCTGGCCAATGCGGCTAATAAAAAATCACTGCTAACCTAGAATCTGTGAAAACAGCTCTAAAAATCTGCTTAACAGTGCCGTTAACTAAATGGTCAGAGCCCACCCACCTCCCCTCTGATGGACATTATGCATAAAACAGAATTAAATACTTTGCTAAGAAGTTCCTAGTATGGCCATTAGGGACGGCACTGTATGTCTACACTGAACAATCGAAGCGCTGCCCACAAAATTTTGAGTTGGGCTGCAGTACTTGGAAACTATAGCTATATAATTACAGGGGAAGTATATACAAAATATTTTATTATAAAATTATTGTATTTAGCCTAGCCTGTAAGGGTTAATGTACAGATTGAGATATTGCTTTAACCTGTGAAATTTGTAGCTATTCTCATGCAACAGCTGATTTTGAATTTTTTTTTTTTTTTTTTTTCTTTCCCCATGAGGTGGGAGAGAGGGGAATCTTTATCAAGAGTGATGTTAGGGTTGGGGTTAAATCCTTACTGGAAAGTAAGGGATGCAGTCAAATTTCTACTTGGAAGTAAGGCACATTCCTCCATTGGTTAACCTGTATTCTGGTAGTATGCCTAAGTTTGATAGTAGTTTGTATGCATTCTTGTGTGGCTAGGTTTTGATTTTGAATTAAATTTTAGGTACTGGTGTCCTCCAACTTTGATGAAGTTGTATTCGACAAATCAAAGGATGTATTAGTAGAGTTCTATGCACCCTGGTGTGGCCACTGCAAACAATTGGCTCCCATTTATGATCAGTTGGGAGAGAAATATAAAGACCACGATTCTATAGTAATTTCCAAAATGGATGCTACAGCGAATGAATTGGAACATACAAAGATCCAATCATTCCCCACCCTTAAATTGTACAAGAAGGAAACAAATGAGGTAAGTTATTTTAACCTCTTTCCACTCATCATGAAACTTTGAGGTATTTCACTCATCATGGAACTTCTGAGGTATTTAAAGATTAAGGATACAATTTCAGGATAAGTTTAAATTGCCTTTATACCTGAACTATCTCTAAAGATTTTTATACCTGACTTATTATTAAAGATTAATTTTTAATTACTTAGTTTCTAGCGTTGATGCAAATCTGGGCTAGTCTTTAAGACTTCCATAAAAGTGTGATCTCTTTAATAACCATAATCTTAATAGGCAGTTGAATATAATGGAGAACGCACATTGGAGGGACTATCCAAATTCTTGGGAACTGGTGGTGTATATGGACAAGCTGCCCCAGAAGATGACGAGGTATGAGAGCAATCTGGAATTCATGCCAGATGCATGAAACGCCGTTAATGCTGCTGCCCCTGCTAATCGCTCTCAAACTAGTATTGCGTTTATGGACAGTTTCACGATTCAACTCAACAATGACTGCATTTAATCATTTTTCATCCAGTACCTTTTAAGGTTATTGATTCTAAGGTATATAATCAGTGCTGCTTCATAGTAAGCTGTCTATTGTTAGTTCTAACGTGAAACTGTTCGTAAGAGCCTTTTTTGTCTGCACTCTGTAAACATTATCACCTTTCACAGTTGGGTTTCCTCTTCCTAGGTGGTAGATTACAATGGCGCAAGGACTTTGGACGCGCTTGGTGATTTCCTTGATGGGAAAAGTGCTGATGAACAGGTACATATTCTCCTTAATTTTATGCATGACTCATCTCATTAGCAAAGTTCATTTCTCCAGTGGACTTTTTTATCAGTTGACCCAAGAATATAGTACAAGAACATAGAAACCTATGAAAGTTATTCTGTCATAAGGAGAGAAATGCATGAGAGAACATGGTATGTACAGTACTTGAATTTTGCCAAACTATAATGTGGTCTTGAAGCTCTTTTGATTGTTGTTTCTATTACTTTTCTCATACTATGATACTCTTGTAGCACTAAACTTTCTTTGCATGCATTTAATATTCTGAGTTGCACTAGTTTAAGTGATAATTTGCTTTTAATACTGCTGATATAATGTGAAAGTTATCCAATATTTTAAAACTGACAAATTTCAATTGAATTTTCAGGATGATGAGGAAGTTGACGAGGAAGGAGATGTTCCTGCCAAGGACGAACTTTAAATTGTTGTGAAGCTATTGAGGGACTTCTGGCAGCAGCTTATTATTTTTTTTTTTTCCTTGGGGGGGAGGGGGATTTTATTTATGTAATTTAAAAGCTTCCCAGGTTGTGAAAGAGCAAGGTGTTTTCAACTTATGCATATATTTTTCATTCTTATTTTTTCATTGGATCTTTGTTTTTCACAACCCTGTTTATGCTGTTGTTGGGAACCTCTATTAAGAAGAGGGGTTTGTATGGGGGAAGTTCTGTTATCTAAATAAAAAAAATAAGCTTCTCATTTTATATTAATGTAATTGTTTGTATGGTGTGGTGATGTGACGTTAGTCCAAAGTATTCTGTGAAGACAATTTTCTACTTGTTAAAAGCAGCAGACATTCCTTTACCTTTTTGAGATTTATTTTTTCATTGGGGGCATTTAAAAAAAAAGTTTAAAAGGTTACGGTACAAATGGTGGAACGCGAGTATGAAACTCAATTGGTAGAAATTGGTTGCGGCGGTGACTCCCCTCAGTTTTCAGAGGTGGATTATACACTGTGCATGCCTTTTAATTTCATGTAATATGTCATTATATTACCAATCATCTTTAAGTGGAAGTGCCATTGTGAATCGGCTTAGGTGAAATAGTTGTGCACAGATATCCATCAAGTCTGGGGAGGACGGTATTAATGCTTAAAGGTGTGTGTTTCCTAGTTTGCTGAATCTTGCGCGAGACATCCCAGCGTAGT
The DNA here is from genome assembly GCF_015104395.2 of Macrobrachium nipponense. NCBI lineage: Eukaryota > Metazoa > Arthropoda > Malacostraca > Decapoda > Palaemonidae > Macrobrachium > Macrobrachium nipponense. The sequence goes on from NC_087215.1 coordinate 32,462,853, forward strand.
AATCCATGGTAAAACGAGCATCAATTCCCTTTGTATTTGAAAACACTCTGGGACCTTAAGCTTTATTGTTGTCTTCCGTGGACTGTTCTCCCAGTACTAGCACAATGCTTCCCGTCGCTGTGTGTAGTGTGCGTGTCTGAAGAGAGGATCCTTATACATTGTATGAGATCTAATACATGACTTTTCCAATAAAAATTTAAAATTAGTTTTCTTTTTCAGTTTCCTCAATTACAGTCAATAGACAAGAGTTCAACCTTTCAGGTTGTTTCAAATAACCATGGTCTGTCGTCTTAGTTTGTAAAATTTGGCAGTTAAGATATTACTTTAAATTTGACATGATTGACATCTTGGTGTATCGGCAAAAACCTTTGGTAACTTATACAAAAGGCCAATTTGGACTAGGAAATTATTTTTTTCTGTATATGTAAGTAGGGGATTTCATCTTTGTATACATGAAGGTTGCTATATTGATAAAAGTTACCCTATCTATACTAGCTCAATTTGGATTAATAGTTTTAAGTCTTTACCCTCTCCCTTTGCTAGAGAGATGGTATGACTTTCATCTGTCAATCCAAACTCAGCTAGATTACAGGTAGTCTCCGGGTTACGGGGGGGTTCTGTTCTTGAGACGCGTTATAACCAGAAAATCAACTAAGCCGGAACATCAAAAATGCTAAGAAAACCTTACTTTTGATGCTTTGGGTGCATTGAGAACTATGTAAACTGCATGCATATTGCATTCTGCATAAAAAAAAACCTTCAAATATTGATTATTTTGCATTTTTGGTGTCATATTTCTTCTGCCAGATGAGCGTTGTAGGCGTAACCCTGAAAATATCTGATGAATATAATTGAAAAGCGCCTTGACCTCAGAACGTCATAAGCTGAACCCGTCGTAGCCCGGGGACTGCCTGTATAGACAGGATACTCTTTTACACCTGCGTGCATCCCCATCCAGTATGTGACTTGCTTGGTAACTATCCCATTGCCCACTGGGAAAGAAAGTTATAAAGGAGAAAGAAGAGCGAGATCGTCATTGGGTTCAGTTTAAATTTTTTCGTATGTGTCGTGTTTGTTACTGTGTGATAGTGTGAGCAAGCGAGCGATCGAGAGAGAAAGATCAGAGTTTGTGGATGGATCATAAGGAGTGGTTTGATGGCGGGCGTAAGTGTATGGGAGTCTTGACAGTCAAAGTCAGGAGCGGTCTTTTGGAAGATAGTATTGATGGTCAGTTGCATTGTGGTTTTCTGGGGTTTGTTGAGTTGGTGTTGGAAGATGGTTGTGCTGGTGCACAAAGGTTGTGCTTGTATAGTTGGAAGGTTGTGGAGTGTCAGTGAGCTGTTATGGTTGGATGTGGACTTGCAAGTTTGTTGTTTTAATGAAGTTGGTGATTGTCTGCACAGTGATTTGTTGTGTTAAATGGTTGTAGTACATGGTTGGTTGGTTGATTTGTGTTGTGATTCTCGGCGGTGGTTGTCTCTTGACTATCCTATATCCAGCGGACAACAGCGTCTAGGCCTGGAGTCAGTCATTGAGGGTGGGTACGAGAGAGTGAAGATGTCTGTAGTTTTCGTTGAACCAACTGTCCTGCACTTTAACGTGGAGGGGAAATTGTAGCCGAGGGTAATTATGGCAGCCGGATTGGTTCAAAGTAAATGTGGGGGTTCTTGCTCGCTTTCGTTTATTTAGCCTGTGATTCTGCCACAAGTTTATCTCCTTTTCTTTTGATGTGTTATAACAAATGTTTGCAGTACATATGTTTGTCATACATTTCTTTTTAGGAGATATGGTAGAGCAGTAGTACATATTTTTATTCATTTCAAAGTCCAGGGTGGCAGGAGGTCTATTGTTGGATGGAAAATTTGTGTAATAATATATGTGAATTCATCAAATACTTGGTTCTTTCTGGGAAAGAGCTAGCACTGGTTTTCAAATCTTTGATAATAGGACAGAAAGCAAGTAGCAGCGGGAGATGTTCCTGCTTGAAGGGGAAGACCCCTACACACAGGTGTCGGTGATGTTTTAGGGGTAATATACCTGCTTCTGCTAACCAAGTTTATTGGTGAGGATTGAAATGCTCATGTGCATGAATGTATTTCATCATGATGTAATGCATTTAGTGTTTTTAATGTTATGAAGCAAATTAATACATTGGGCAACAATCAAATATTTTTAGATAATACAGTTGCTTTGTATGACATTAGTATGATGGTACGTCCAGTACTCCATTTGGTATGTGATAGTTTTTTCAATATGGCAAGGGCTTTTATGCCTTTTGTTTTGAGGTGTGCTTCCAGTTCAGGTGCTGATCAAACACCATTCCTAGGTATTTAGCGTGCAAAATTTAATTTCGGTATTATAAAGATATAGCTTAACTGTTTGGTCTTTTAACCATCTTTTCTCTTTATAGAAAATAATTGCATTTGTTTTATTTATTGAAAATTGGAGTCTTAATGAATTTGCCCAGTAGGTAAAATTTTTGATGGCCATATTAAGGATTCTTTGGGCATGTCATAGCATGCTACTTGTATGGTACATGACACAAGTCCAGCCAAGAGGCAGTCTGGAAGATGGAAGCCACAGTAGTCTTTAGAGGTAAGGCCTCTTGTGACAAAAAAGATGGACCTTCCAACCTAACCTGCTCCAGGCTTAAGACTGACAACGTCCGGGTTAAGATGACAGGACATCAAATGCACTACATTAGTGGAGTAGAACTAACTATGCTGCAAAAGGGGAGGAGGTAGAAGCTTGGATGATCTATTGGAAAGCAGAGAGAGCAATCTCGGTCCAACACCGAAGCGTTCACACGTTGGAAGACTGACTGAGCATGGCCCAACTAGGGATGCTCAAAAGAAGTCCTAGAATCTTGTCTGGCACCCAGCAGGGGGTCTCTACCTGTTGGGGTGATAGAAGACTCCGCCTGTGCCCTACCCTCAAGGTTGTTGAACTCGCGAATGAGGTCAACAACCTCTGAGAAGGAAGACATAAACTCTCGAGTGTCTCCCTCATCTTGCTACGGCAAAGGTAACTGACGACGTGAAGGTGGTGGTTTGGCAGTACTTTTCCCAACTATACAAAGCTGAGGTCCTTTACATACATGCCCACCTCATGCCACCCCTCAATCTGAACTTGGGCCAAAAGGCAAAGTGGAGTGTTTACATCCGGGCAGGCTAGCCTACCCACCTGCCACACGGTAGTTACTGCCTAACCACCTAGTTCAAGAATTTAACGGCCGTAATTCCAGCTACGCTGAAAGTAATTCCTTATGTAAAGGACCTCAGGTTTGTATAGTTAGGAAAAATACAAATTACTTCCATAATTTGTGATCTCTTGGAATATTTTTGGCCTCAAGTGGAACATTCCTCTCCTACACATGTTCTGCAAAAACTTCAAAGGCATCATTGCATTGCAAGAAATGCTCCTCTGGCCACATGACCTTGTCATCTGCAATTCAATACATGAAGACTTCAGAACCTTCTCAACTTTATCGATGCAAGTTACAGATAAAATCATAGCCGGTCGCCCGAAAGGGGGCTTCTTTCTTTCCTGTGCCACAAATTGTTAGACAATATGATAAAGGTGATGACCTGCAGGAGTGACAGATTGCTGGGGCTTCAAGTGACAGTAGGGAACTCTAAAACCCTAATAATTAATGTTTATATGACATGGGAAAATAACTAATTTTTATCATTACTCCATGATCCTAGTGGAGTTACACAGTATTATTCACGATTCTCCTGCTGATCATATTTATATAATCGGGGACCTTAATTCTCACCCCACAAAACAGTTTTATAATGAACTTATTCGCTTCTGTCAAAATCACGCTCTCCAAATTAGCGACGTAATTCTCCTCCCTATCTCCTATTCATATTCATATGTGCATAACAGAGCAGACGCAATTACAGCCTCCTGGCTGGACCACTGCATCATAACTTCATGATTCTATTATGACCTGAAACATTCGCTACGATCACATCCCATTACAGGTGTCATTCAGTACCCCATCCCTCCCTACCATGAACCCCCTAACTGACCGCCCACCAGTGGTAAACTGGGATTTTAAAAACCAACAGAAAACCAGCTATAGGGCGACCACAGAAACCAGGTTGCGGTCAATAGTTCAACCGGCAGACGCCTTACTTTGAACTAACACAAATTGTAGAAATGACCACCACAGGAGGGATCTGAATTACGTAATTCTATTTGAACATAATCTCCGCCATGCTTGCTTCGGGCAGGGCTGTCTATAGATTTCGTCAAGGTAATTAATTCTTGTAATATACCTGGATGGAATGACTTTGTTAAAGATCTGTATACATACTCACGAGAAATGTTTTTACTGTGGAGGCAAAATGGTAGCCCGAGGGAAGGAGACTGCATTACTAATGAGACAGGCAAGAGCACAGTTCAAACTTGCTCTTAAGTACTGCAGATCAAATGAAAAACAACTAAGAGCCGATGCAATGTCTAGAAACTTAGAATCTGGTGATTATCCCCATCTTAGGAAAGATATCCAGTCCTTAAATCCCAAAACTAAAAAGCTATCACAGAGTAGGGGAAGCAGTCGGAGACAAGGCTATCACAAGTATGTGGGGCGATCACTTCAACATCATCCTGAATTGCGTAAATGATCGAGACTCCCGAAGGGATGTAGATAACCTCCTTACTGACAACATTCAATTTCATTTTGCAGACCGTATTGCGACGTGTAACATCAGTGATGCCATAAACAGCTTACCCAATAATATATCGCCTGGCTGTGATGGTCTTCCCGCAGGGGCTTTCAAATTCTGCCATCCCATAATTTACATTTTGCTAGCTGCCCTATTCAATGTGTGCGTAATTCACAAGTTTCTTCCGAACTCCCTACTCTTGGTTCACTTGATACCATTAATCAAAAACAAGCTAAAGGATGTAGCTGATCCTGGCAACTACCGGCCGATTGCAATCACAACGATCTCATTGAAGATACTTGAGTCAGTTCTTTTAGTGAGACTTCTCCCCTTTTTACACACTACAGACAACCAGTTCGGGTTTAAAGCAAACCACTCAACCGACACCTGCATCTACATACTGAAAGAATTGCTGAACTACTACCTATCATCAGCCTCTCTTGTTTTCCTTTGTTTTGTGGATGTGAGAAAAGCATTTGACAGAGTAAACTACCTGAAGCTGCATAAAAGAGGCACATCCCTATATCTAATTGGCATTTTACATTGCTGGTTCTCCACACAGCAATTCTTTGTCAAATGGGGTAACGTATTATTGGACACCTTCGGCTCCCTAAACGGGCTTCGGCAATGGGGCATTCTCTTTCCATACTTGTTTAATACGTACACAGATGCCTTGAATGTCAAACTCAACTAGCTCCCAATTGGATGCACTGTTGATGAAACAGTTATATAACCTCTGGTATGCCGACGATATGGTTATTTCCCCATCTGTGCAAGGTCTCCAACGACTCGTCGACACTTGCCGCCAACATGCAGAGGAATTTGATATAATTTACAATGAAACCAAGACCCAGTGCAGAACCACAAATTGTCCTCGGAAACCTTCGGCTGGAATTTGTGCATGAATTTCTGTATTTGGGTCACATTATCACCAACGACCTAAGAGATACGGCAGACGTCGTAAATTATGCACAACTGGCAACATGATTGCAAGGAGGTTTGTCTTCTGTCACCGAGACGTGAAACTGCTGCTCTTCCACTCTTACTGTACTGCTACAGTATCTATGAGTGTTCCCTCTGGACGAACTATAACCAAGAGGCCAGGAGACGTATCACTATTGTGCACAATGACACTTTGAGTCCCCTCACAAACACTCCCCGCTACCACTCCGCCTCACACGTCCATAGAAAACCACCTGGACAATTTAAAAATCATTGTAAGGCAAACAATGTACAGTCTGGTAACTCAAGTGAGAAACAGCAGCAACTTGCTCATACAAAGCATCCTAAGGAATGAAGCAAGATTTAAATTGTGGGAAAGATGGGAAAATTATGCCTTTGTCCCCTAAAGGACTTAAATCTCTGTATTGGCAAGATGTCATCTGTAGATTCTGTCATTATTATTATATTTATTGCTGATATTTTACTTTTTCATTATTAATGTGAATACTATCAAGTTAGTTTTTTTTACATTCAATTTTTGTAATTACCCCTCGGGACCTGACTACTGTAACCACCTAAGGTCTCTAGTTGAAATTTAAGTTATATAATCTGTGCACTAACTGTTATAACTCTCAATGCATTTTTTTCTCACCAATATTATTACGGTTATTACCAGTATTATAATTACTATCTTTTATGCTACTTCAGCTATTGTGTGGATAAATGCCAATTATTCATTTTTTTATCATCTCTTGTATCTAGATTGTGTATGTTACCGTCTGTATTTTCTATATTCCATGTATATGGCCCTGAGCTGAAATACCAAATTTGTAACTAATTTGTATTTTTCATAACTAACAAACCTGAGGTCTTTAACATTAGGATTTACTAGCGCCAAGCTGGGAAACCGGTAGAATAAAATTGACACTTGTGAGGATCAGGGACTAATGGCATCTATACCAGGTCACGGGGCATGTATACCCAGAATGCCCACGGCTACCTGTAACCCACCAGTTATATTTCTAACCCAGTTTAGACTGCTAGAGGGGTGGTTCGAGGTGGGCCTTTAACTGTTAAGACCTCAGGTTTGTTAGTTATGAAAAATACAAATTAGTTACAAATTTGGTATTTGTTCATACACGAAACAAACCTTCAGTCTTAACATTAGGATAGACTTACTATTGGAGGGAGGTAAGTCTCTACAACTGACTGGGAGTTTGCCACCTTATCCATTTCCGAATATATAGGGAAATTCTAAGAGAATGGACAATGAACCTAGGACCAAAGATATAAGCGGATCTATTGGTTTTCTCCCACTGGGTGTAGATACCATTCTACTGTTTACTCTTGTCCCTTGCAACTGGATCCACCTTCACCCCTCTTTTCCCTATTATCCAGAGGGGTGTGTTGCTACTGAAAAGTATATCATCACCTAAGATAGCTTCACAGTATGGCTGACCACCTCACCTGCATCTAGTCCGTTCCAGCACATGACGGTACTCTCCTTCATATTGCCCGTAGGTAAAGGAGTAGGAAGAAAGTAGTAAAGAAAAAAGACCAGTCATCCCATTCATTCTACTTTCATACCTTCATCTTAGACTAGACGCAAACTGACCCGCCAGGGGCACTGGATGAACTATATCACTTGTTGGGCCGCCACCACTGGACCCAAGGAAAAGGTGTCCAAGGATCTATGGGCAACATCTTTCAAATAAAATGAGGTGAAAGTTGTTTGGCGTTTCCACACCAGCTTTCAGAATTCTATCCACAGACATGTTCTTCTTAAATGCCAGGGAAGCACTCACACCCCTGATGTCATGAGCTCTAGCTCCCACCTGGCTATCTGACCCTCTGTTTTCTGCCGTATAAGCATCTCTGATCGTCTCCCTTAGCCCAAACGATATTGTATTCCTGGACACTTCCTTCTTGTTCCGTCCTGTACTTACGAACAACCTCCGGCACCCCGCCTGAGGTGCCTTGTTCTCTTTAAGTACTCCCTTAGTGCCCTGACGGGGCACAGGAGCATCTCAGCTTTGTCGTTGTCTACAAAGTCTGCCAAGGAAGGTATGGTAAAGGAGTCGAATCTGCCGTCTACTATTGTTGGATTTTGGGTCTTGGCCACGAATTCTGGGACAAACTCAAATACCATTGATCTCCAACCTCTCGAGTGCTTTATGAGATATGAGAGGCCATGTAGCTCCCCCACCCTTTTGGTTGAAGCCAGGGCCAATAAGAAGACTGTCTTCAGGGTCAGGCTCCTATCCATGGACTGCCTTAGTGGTTTGTAGGGGGGTTTTGTCAGACTACTCAGTACCTTGGTCAGATCCCAATCTGGGGCTTTTAGCTCCTTTGGTGGGCATGACTGTTCAAAGCTCCTCATCAGCATGGCCAACTCCCATGAAGACGATATGTCCACTCCTTTCATTCGTAAGACTGAGGCTAGAGCCGCCCTGTACCCCTTCACTGCAGATACAGACATATGTTTTTTCTGTTCTGAGATATATCAGAAAGTCTGCTAACTGCTGAATAGTGGTACCGAGTGGAGACAAGTTCCCTCTACGACACCAATCACAGTATGCTGACCACTTTCCTTGGTATACTGTCGCAGATGATTTTCTGATATTACCTGCCATCTGAGTTGCTGCTTTCTGCGAAAACCCTCGCTCGGAGGAGATACTTGACAGTCTCCACCCGTGAAGCGATAGGGACTTCACCGACTGGTGGTACCTCTCCACGTGCGGCTGACACAGAAGGTTGCTCCATGGAGGTAACTCTCTTGGCACATCTACTAGGAGTTCCAGTAGGTCTGGAAACCACTCTGCTTTCGGCCATAACGGGGCTACCAGGGTCATCTTGAGGTTCTGAGACCGCATTACCCTGTTCAGAACCTGACGGATTAGACAAAATGGAGGAAATGCGTACGCGTCCAGATTGTCCCAGGGGTGTTGTAGCGCATCTTCTGCTACTGCCTCTGCGTCTGGGACTACTGAACAATACACTTCCAACTTTTTGTTGTACCTGGTTGCGAATAGGTCTATGATCAGTCCTTCCCACAACATGAGCATCCTGTCCACTACCTGTTGGTGCAGGGAACACTCCGTTCCCAGAATCTGATCCCTGCGGCTCAACTTGTCGGCCACTATGTTTCTTTTTCCCGGAATATACCTGGTCTGATGTCTACCAGGTTCTCTATAGCCCACTGGTGAAGTTGAACTGTCATCACATGTAACTGCCGAGAAACTAGGCCTCCTTGCTTGTTTATATAAGCTACTACTGTGGTGTTGTCTGACATCAATACCACTGAGTGTCCCTTTACTCTCTCCCTGAATTCCTGTAGAGCCAGAAAAGCTGCTTTCAACTCCAGCACGTTTATATGGAGTTCTCTGTCCTTGCAACTCCATTTTGCTGACACCATCAACTCCTCCATATGGCTCCCAGCTTCTAGTGACGCATCGAAAACAGCAAGAGGTCTGGGGAGGATTGTTGAAGGGGGACACCCACTGTCAGATTGTCGTCGTTCACCCACCACAGCAAGTCTTTCCTCACTTCTGCCGACAAGGGAATTTGCTCGTACGGGTGATCTACTGTTGGTGACCAAAACTCCTTCATCCTCCATTGTAGGGACCGAAGGTGTAGCCTTCCTTGTGGTACTAGCTTCTCCAGGGAGGTTACGGATTCCCAGCATCACCTGCCAACTTTGTCTTGCTGGCTGTGTCTGTTTTCCCAGAAAGGCATTCACCACTTGTTTGCATTTCTCTACTCTTTGGTCTGTCGGGAATACTTTGGCTTGTGTTGTGTCTATCACCATTCCAGATATTCCAAACGTTGACTTGGATCCAACTGCGACTTCTCCTGATTCACCACAATACCTAGGCTGTGACAAAGCTGCAGGAGGGCGCCCTGTCCCTGAGTAATTTCTCCCTGGACTTTGCTATCACCAGCCAATCGTCCAGATATCTTATTAGCCGGATCCCCTGAGCATGCGCCCACGCCGACACGAGGGTGAACACTCTTGTAAAAACTTGAGGAGACGTTGTCAATCCGAAGCACAGGACCTTGAATTCGAAAGCTTTCCCTCCAAGACTGAAGCGGAGAAATTTCCTTGAAGACTGATGGACTGGTATCTGAAAGTATGCGTCCTTTAGATCGACTGTCAGCATAAAGTCTCCGATTCTGACTGCTTGTAGAACCGTTTTCGGAGTTTCCATCTTGAAACTGGTTTTCCTTATAAACAGATTCAGCATTGACAGGTCTTATTACTGTCCTCCACTCCCCGTTGGCTTTGGGTACCAGGAAAATCCTGCTGTAGAAGCCTTTTGCCGGACTGCATACTTGTTGCACAGCTCCTTTTTCCATCATCTTCTTCACTTCGACCTGCAGAATAGTGGCCTTCTGAGATTTGTGGGCATAAGTGACGTGGGGTAATGGTTGATCTGTCAGGGGCGGGGTTACCTCGAACGGATCAAATACCCGATCCTGAGAACATCCACCACCCACTGCTCTGCCCCTAGTTCCTGCCACACCTTCCAGTGATTTGCCAGGCAACCCCCACTGGTGTGGCCGAGTGATGGGAGGCGCCCATCCTATCTTCTTGAGCCTCTCCCTCTTCCCCTATTGCCCCTTCCTCTGTTGTTTCTATTGTGAAAGGGCCGATGAGTTATCCTCTTTGGGGAAGAGGGTCTTGTGACTCTATTAGGGATGCTATGTCTCACTGTTTTCTTTCGAGACATCTGCTGTTGTCTTCCCTCCAAAGGAGTAGTTTGACTGTTAGACGTTTTCCTAACTGCCTGTTGCACCAACCTATCGTTAGTGTCCATCCTTCTTCTATCTATCGCCTCTTCAGTATGACCTCTTGGCAACAGCAGATGCGATTCCAAGATATCCCCATTCCTCATTGCTAACAGGGAATCCAAATCCACATTGCGGCTTAGTCTAGCCAACGCTGCATCTCTCCTCATTAGCAGGATATTTGCCCAAACATTGGCACTTACGTTTGTCAGGTGCGCAATCGCCTTGGAACCTGACTGTAGTAATCTAATGAACAATGGTTCATCCACTACTTTTCTTGTTGCTTCCGAGGATGCAATCTTCGCCACTGCTGTTGACCAAAGGTCTAACCAAGAAGCAAGCCTGAAAGACAGAAGCAGCTGTTGCTTCTAACGTAGCATGCCTCTTGTACGTCATCGAAGGGCACTCCATTTTAACCTGATCCAAGGTTAATCCAGGCCTTAATCTTACAACATTAGGGTTCATTTGTCTAGACAGCAAAGGGACCTTCGGTGTCGTATAATATTTCCTTTGCTTTATCATTGGAGGGGGAATAAATTTAAATGATCTATTAGATCTTAAGGAATTATCCCTCCCTGCAATCTTTACGTTTACGTTGTTTGCCAAGACCGATTCCCGCATTGACTCGAACAAGGCAATTCATACGACACCTTGGTATCCCTCTTTAGTCCAAATGCCATGTCAATTCCAGGAGGAAGCATACTGGCCGGTGTTTCTGTCTTCTCCGAAAGGTTATTGAATTGACGAATCAAATCAATCACCTCTGCATACGAGGCCAGAAACTCTTGGTTTTCTCCTTCCTCCGGCTCTAGTGTACCATTCTCCGTCACAAGGGATGTTGTCTCGCCTCTATCTTCTGACAGACGGCCCGGAATTCCACGGCCGTCTGCCCCTACGGCCGCGGTCTCTTTGATCTTTGCTGGCCGCTGTTGGCTCGATCCCGGATAGTCAGCAGGGGAACGAGAACGTCTCACTCTTTCTCTGCTCACGGATCTAGAGCGAGAATCTCGTCTAGATCTCCAAGATGAAGGCTCCCTTAAGACAGAGATAAGTTCGTCTCTATTAGTATTGGCATCGTTTTCGAGCGTCGGCGAGCCCGGCCTCGACCTTCTATCCAGACGGACACTGCCTTCCACGAACGTATCTGCCAAGGTTGCCAACTCTCTATTTTTCGTACTTTTAATAGGAGCCTTATCGTCCTTCGTACGTATTTTGAACGGCCTTACGGGCAAAACTGGGACCTGCATTCCATCCTCTGCTGCACCTTTCGCCGCCAACGTCGATTTTACCAGAGGTATCGCAGTTTTTGCGATCCGAACTGGCAACTCCGCCTCGGCCGCTAGCCCGCCGGCCGTCACCTCTCTCGCTTGTTCGGATTCTTGCGAACGGCTTCGTCTGCCAACCTTATGCTTAATAGCCACTGACTTCCCGACCTTCCTGCTGACTTGGAAATGACAGTCTTGGTCTGAAGATGAGGAAGAATTGATTCTTCTCCTCTTAGCCCGAGGATCCGCCAGGAACTCCCGAATCCTCCTCCAACGCTTGACTGGCGCTCGCCGTGACGTTATCGGACTTAGCGATGACGCCGAACTAGAGGAAGAAGACGAAGAAGGCGAATCACACTTTTTCTTTTTCTCTCTCTTATTCATTCTCTTCTCTATATCCTGTAATTTCTGCATTACAGTTTGCATTGACGGGTCAGAAGGCGTATTAGCGTCTGGGTGCAGCGAAAAAGGCCGAGAATCGGTCTGTGACGTCATCACGCCTGCCATATCGGAGTGTGACGTATGTTGTGACGTCATCCCTCTCGTAGGGAGAGACTGAGAGGTTTCTGCTGGCAACCGCACGTTTGCTGCCAAACTACCTCCCACGTTCTGCATCGCTGTAAACACTGAGTGGGATGGTGAAGCCGCGGCATTAATTCCCATAAATTGCAAGCCCGGGGGATGAGGAACATTCAGCGCTGCCGGACCCTGCTGGAAACCGTGACGTCATATAATGCGCAAGCAGACCATCCAAGGTTGGTACGCCTGGTAGGCCTAGCGCTGACCACGTACCATCTAACCTATGCGCTTGAGTAGCAGGAGCTGGAACAAAGATGGCGGATCTCCCCCTCTACTTGCTGGGAAGACAGGAGAGTGCTTATTATTCATAAGATTACCCAATGGCCCCTCCTGACGTTTCCGATACAGAACCGCTAGGAGAAACCGAAGGGGTATGAGACAAATCAAAAGCAGGTGGAGAAACATATGGAACAGCCTGGTTTATTGCGATACAAAAGAAGCCGGTAAGGTTTGGTCATCCAAAGATGGCGTCACCACCTTCCTTTGTATTGGCTTTTCCCATAGAACTCTTCCACTGTTCCACCGACCAACCGCGACAAACAGAACACGGATTAGTAACCGTACATACGTTTTCCCTGCACCTATTACACGTTGGATGAGGATCCGTCGACACCGAAGTTAGGAACCTAGAACATGGAAAGCCACTGACTCCTGGGCATTTCCTTTGTCTCCTCTTCGAAACGGTAGACGATCCCGATGTTGAGGCAAAATTCTCCATCATACCACGTATACACTCTTACCACACACCTGATCACACTTGGAGAAAAAGAAAATGGAATGAAAATAAAAAATGAAATGGATAAAGAACGGGCAAACTGAAAAACGGCTTTAAATCAAGATAGACAGTAACACGTCTTATCTTAAAGGCGGTAGGAAAATAACTGGTGGGTCACAGGTAGCCGTGGGCATTCTGGGTATACATGCCCCGTGTTATTATTATTAATAGGTGTTAGTTTTTCCAGACCTCTGAGTCTCAAGTAGACTCTTCTCGGGGGGCTGGTTCTCAGGGATCAATCCTGAGAAAAAAAAAAAAAAAAAAAAATTAGACTTTATTTGAGAAACCCGTCTTATTTAAAAAATTTATGATTTTATTAATTGAAAAATCCCTGCTTTCCGCAAGAATATTTTTCATTTCCGACTCCGCAGATAAATAGATCTTTGCTGGGTCCAATTTGGGCACTCAACAAGCAAATGCTGTACTGTCATGGGTGTTTGACATCTGTTACATTTCACTGGGTCAGCATGTGGTGTTGACATCAAGTGACCATGTGAGAATCTTGTGTGTCCTATACGTAGCCTTGCTAGGATCACCTCTTTTGCTCTTTCCTCCTGTGAGGATGTCCTCCATGCATAGACTTCAGTTTTTATATTTTTAAGTTTATTTGTTGTTGGCACAGAGGCCCATTCTTCTTTCCAATCCTGGTAAATTAATGTTTTTAACTGATTTTACCCAGTCTGACACGGGGGATATGAAATTGTTGGAGGGATAGTGCAGGCTAATTTGGCAGCAGAGTCTGCATATTCATTTCCTTTTATTCCCACGTGTGCTGGGATCCAACTATTTCCATTGATATTCCTGATTGGAGGAGTTGATGAATTTTTATTGAATTTCCTGTACTATTTGGTTTCCTGGTTTATACTGTCTTATGCATCTATAGCGCTACGTGAGTCACTGAAAATAACAGAGACACTTGCTTTTGCTCAGATATCATATCTAGAGCCATCTGTATGGCTGTGACTTCAGCAGTAAATACTGATGTTAAATTGAAGGTAGGCTTTTTTTACTTAACATATTTTTCGAATATGCAGATGCTCCTACTCCAACATTATTTTTGGAGCCGTCTGTATATATCATAAATTTGTCGCCTTTTCTTCTAATGTGCTCCAAAGCATGTTGGCGGTACATTTCCGTACTTGTCATTTGTTTTTTGAGTAGGTAAGACAGGGAGGTACATATCTTTACTCTATTTAAAATCCATGGTGGTGGCAATTCCATTGGTGGGTGAAAAATTGGATTCATATTAGTGTTTCTGTTTCATTATGTATCTAGCTCTTTTTGGGAAAGAGCTAGTACTATTAACTGCTGTTACTTGATTACAGTTTTGGAAGCAGTAAGTTGCAGGAGACGATCCTGCTTGCATTGAAAGACCTCTTTTGTATTGTTATTAAATTACGGTGATGTTTTAAGGGGCAAAACACCTGCCTCCACCAAAAGTAGTGTTTGTTGGGGACGATCGGAAAGCTCCTGTGCACAATCGCACGCCTTCATGGTGGTGCCTGCCATCGGGGGAGAGATTTAATGCAGATTCTGAGGCGGATGAATATATTGGACAGCAGTAATCTATTATGGATAAGACTGTTGCCTTATATATCATTAATAAAATGTCTCGCTTTGCTCCCCAATTAGTGTGTGATAACTTTTTTAATATGGCAAGGGCTTTGATGCCCTTGGCTTTAATGTATTTGATGTGCTCTTTCCAATTTAAATGTTGATCAAATATTACTCCTAGATACTTGATTTTTGTACAAAATTGTATTTCAGTGCTATAAAGATGCAGTTTGATTGTTTGGTTCTTCATCCACCTTTTGTCTTTGTAGAAGACGATTGCTTTTGTTTTATCAGTTGAAAATTTAAATCCAACTGAATTTGCCCAACTACATATATTTGAAATGGCAGTACTGAGAACTCTCTGAGCATGTCTCAGATTACTACTCGTATAGTAAATGACAAAGTCATCAAAAACATATAAACTGTTTTTTACACCACTTGGTAAATTTATAGTAATGTCATTGATTGCTAAAGCAAACAATGTACAGCTCAAGACACTACCTTGAGGGATTCCTTCTTCCAGTTTTATAGGTTACTGAGTAGGAATTTTCTACTCTTACTTGAAAAGTTCTGTTTGTTAAGAAAGTTCTTAATAAATATTGGTAAGTGGCCTCTTAGTCCCTTGGAGTGGAGTTTTTGCATGATGTTATGTTTCCATGTTGATCGTATGCTTTTTCTATATCAAAAAATATAGCTACTGTTAATTTCTTTTGTTCAAAGCCTTTTTTGATATGATCTTCTAAATGTGTTAAGGGATCTAGGGTTGATCTGCCAGCTATTGAAAACCAGATTGTGTTGTTTTTTAAAATGGATTCTTTGGTTATTACATACGTTAATCGTGCATTAACCATTTTTTCTAAGATTTTGCATAGGCAACTTGTTAGAGATATCGGTCTATAATTGGATGGATTACTTGCATCCTTTCCTGGTTTGTTTATTGGAATAATTATGGCATGTTTCCATTTATCAGGAAAGACACGTTTTAGCCAGATACTATTGTAAAATTTTAATAAATATGATTTAGCTATAGGAGCTAATTTTTCTATCATTTCAAATGATATTTATCATATCCTGGTGCAGAGGGATGACAAGAGTTGATGGCATTATCTAGTTCATCCATGTTAAAATAGTTAGTTATTCCAGGTCTTCAAGAGTTTCAAAATTGAGTATTATATTTTCTTTTTGTTTTCTGATACTTGAAAATGTGTATCTAGGCTGGAGTAAGCACTGATGTTTTCAAAATGTTTCCCAATTATGTTTGATATTTCATAAGTATCATGGTATATTTTTCCATTTAAATGTATTGCACTTCTTGGAGGTCTTATATGTTTTCCATTGATTTCCTTATCTTTTGCCAGACATCCCTTGTGGATGTGTTTGAAGATATGTTTGAGACATATTCCTTCCATGATGCGATTTTTTCAGCTATTACCGTTTTTCTAAATTTGGCTGCATATTTGTTATATAGTGGTTAATGTGGTTAATTGTTATGTTTTGTATAACTATTTTGTTTAATATGTTTATACTATAGGGCATTTTGTTGAGTGATTTAAGGCGAGTTTTGAGTCTGTTTAGATTGCGACTCAATATATGTTTTATTTTACTTAATGTTGTTATGTTGGATTCCACCATGGACAGGGGATTTTGTGGAATGTGTTTTGGTTTTGGAATACTTTTATCTGCAGCATTTATTATGAAGTTTGAGAAGGATTCACATGTAGTATTGTGATCTTCATTATGTGGAATGGTGGTATGTTTCGTGTGTATAGGAAATATTTATCCCAGTTAGCTTTTTGGATATTATATCTTGTAGGTGGCAATATTTTGACATTACTTAAGTAGTTCAGAATGATTGGGAAATGGTCACTTGTGTATGAATCGTCTAGGACGTTCCATTCAAATTTCTCCGCTACATCATTTGAACATAATGAAATGTCAATTGAAGAAAAGGTTAGGTGTGTATTTGAAAAATATGTTGGGGAACTTCGCTTTCATTGAGACAATACAGATTGTGTTTCATTATAGTATTCTCTATGTTGATTCCGGATGTGTCAGTGGGGTTATTAATATCCCATAATGGATTATGTGCATTAAAATCTCCTACTATAAGTAGTGGTTCCTGTATACTTTTGCTAATAAGTTCAGAAAAATCACTGAAATTTGCATTGAAATTTGGTTGGTTATATAAATTACAAATAGTAATTTTACTTTTATCAGGCATATACAGTTTAATTGATGTTATTTGATATGGCATAGATGGTATGTCACAGGTTCATATGTAATGCTATTATGAACGTATATGGCTGTGCCTAATTTTCCACCGTCAGTTGGTGAATAACAGGCAATTTTATAGTGTTGGATATTTGTAGGGTTACTTCCTATATGTTGTAGACATATGCACATTGGGTTGTGATCTCGTATGATTCTTTGTAATTCACCCAGACGTAGTCGGGTTAAGAGACCATTTATATTCCATTGAATGATTTTATATTCCATTATTGGGAGGAATTGGTGTTAAATTCTGTAAATTGATTGCTGATTTTACTTTATCTCGTAGTTTATATGCATTTGAATTTATTTGTGGTTTTTTAATCGTTGTATTTGTATGTTGGTTATTAGATTCTGCAGTTGTTTGTTTTTCATAGTTGAATATTAATAAGTCGATATTTTGATTTTATAATTTCCTTTTTGTATTTTAAGGATTCTTCAGAACATAATTCGTTCTCATGTTGGTGTGTTAAAGGGCACCTCCTTAATTTGGTAAAATTGTCAATACAATTTCGTACTGTGTCCTCTGTCTTGGTAGTTAGTTGGTTATATCTACTTACAAAGCATTCATTACAACCACAAGATGAAGCATGTTTGGTAATGTTAATTATTGGTTCAGAAGTTTTTGGTCTAGCTTTAGAAATTTCTGGTTTTGTAATTCTATTGTTCCTTTTCTGTAGTGATAAGGACTGTTGGTTTGAGGGGTTATTTGTTTTGTTGTTGTTAATGGGATATTTCGGTCTTGTGGATGGTTGGGGGGTGATGGTTATATTTTGGTTTGGTTTAATGGTATGATTTTCATTAGTATTATTTGATGGAAATTGTAAAGAGTGATCTTACTGTCCAGATGTTGGCTGTTTGATTGAGATTGAGGGTAATTGTGTATTTTCCATTTCACTTGTGATGAGGTTAGTTTAATATCTTTTTTAAAATGTTCTCCTGGTGTAGTTGGAGTCTCTCTGGATTGATTGTAATTTTCAATATTTACTTTTTTTCCCTTAGGTGGGGTTCTTTCTAGAATTCTTTTCTTTTTGCCAGTTCGATTATCATCATTATTTAATTCTTCTTCTATTGGAAGTTCTTTTCCATGGATAACTGAATCATCTATGTTTGGTGGTGGTATTGGTTGTTGTAATATCACTTTTATTTTGGGTTTCAGTATTATTGGTATGAAATCCAGTTTCCATGTTTATACTATCTTGTTTGTCATTGTGCTGTTTGATGTCTTGATTTTTAGTCACATTTGAAAAGGTGGGGGTTTTGGATGGATTGTTAACGCCTCTTACTTTTAGCTCAAGTCTGGCTTCCATGACTGACATTCCTGTCCTATTTATTAACAACTGAAGTTCTGTGTTATATTGGTAAAATGAACACTCCTTAGATTTTGCGTGATGGGCTAGTCCACAATTAATACATTTTGATTGTTTACAGTTCCAATTAGTGGTATGGTCATCTGATGCACAGACTGCACATATAGCTTTATTACGGCATTTTTTGTATGTGTGTCCATACCTTGAGCACTGTGTACATTGTAATGGTTTAGGAACAAAAGGACGAACTTCTCTATTTTGTCCAAGAATTTTTATTTTAAATGGTAAGTCTTGGCCTGTAAATTTTATTTTGGCAATGTTGATATTTTTACTTTTATCTTTCCTACTTGAAATAGAGTATATTTCTAAATCGTGGATATTGTTATATCTCAATTTTAGGGAGTCTAGCAATAGTTGTTTTGAAGGAAGCTCCTGCTCGCTATTGGGTAGGATGACTGTACCCTGTACATAATTCAATGTTTCATGGCTTGTAATTATTACCTTTATATTATTTATTTCTGTTATACTTAAAAAGGCAGTGGACTGCTTTTTATTGGTTACTTGGATAAGCCATTCATTGTCCTTGATGTGTCTGCATTCCATGTCTTGTGTTGGATATATGTTAAGTAATTTGTTTTCTAGCATCGCTGCTGAGATTTTGTTGTCAGCTTTGAGGACTAGAAATCTTGACCAATTATCTGGTCCAAAGAGGTCATCAAAATGTACCAATGTGGGATTAAGTCGGTAATTTTTGTTTCTTTTTGGTCCTTGTTTTATGTATGTTGCTTGTCTATTATGATTTTTATATTTTTCTGTATTGCTGAGAGGATTATTTGTCTCTAATTCAGAATTATTGTTCATCATATATGGTTCCATTGTTACGATATTGGAGTTTACCAATTTATTTTTGTTTGTTTCTTTTGTATTTATGCACTCTATTTGGTTTTCTGGCTCTGCTGCTTTACTTGGAACAGGGTGTTCCTTTGTATCTTTTATAGTACTTTCACTACTTGTGGCAGTACCTAGGAAATTCGGGAGTGACGTGCCAATGGTCATCAACTGTGCCGTAGTTTTTCCATCATGGGGCCCAGGGGTACTCAAATCATTTATTTCACAGTTCATAAATTTTGAGTTTTTACACACACACACACACACACACACACACACACACACACACACAAAAAAAAAAAAAATCTTGAAAAGATATCATTGGCCCTTCGCGAAGTTAAATTTTCTGCCAAAGGCACAAGTGAGAAAGGACTCCCAAATGTCCGCATCCCTACCCTACCCCAAAAGGGGATGGCATAACATGATTAGTATGGCCCAAGTGTAAGCAGAACCCGCTTGCTAGGACTAAGAGTATTATGTTAATACAATTATCCCCATCCTAATCACATTATGGGCAAACTGGATAGAATGCCGAGAGTTCTATTCCTAGAACCAGGCCCCCCCTGGAATCCGTGGTCCAGCTCCACAGAATAGTTCCGCCTGAAAAACAGGTCCGAACATTGTCGGGTAGATGATGGATCTACCACAGTTCTCACTATTTAGCTTCGGATTTAACTCCACGTTAAGCCATGATATGTTTTCTCATTTATTTGCTTTCAAAAATTTTGGCAAAAAATGGAAAGGTCCACATAAGTTTACTCGAAAATATATAATGTCATATGGGACTCTTGGGTTCGAACCTGGGAAGAGATTCCTGAGGTTCGAGAGCCCCCTCACCACGTCAAGGTGGTCCCAAAATGAGGGGGACATGCCCCGTGACCTGGTATAGATGCCATTAGTCCCTGGATCTCACAAGTGTAATTTTAATTCTACCGGTTTCCAGCTTGGCGCTAGTAAATCCTAATGTTAAGACCGAAGGTTTGTTTCGTGTATGAACAAATAAAGATTATTATTATTATTATTATCACACAACAGTGCCCTAAGGAAGAACAAGCAGAAGTCCAGATGGACTTCTAATAGAAGGCCTTGGCCTTACCCTTCTTACTAATCCTACACAGAGGAGGAGTTTGGAGAGGAGGAGGCCTAAGATGGGTGTGGCAAGGCTAAAAAGGCAATGAGGAATACAAAAATGATCCTGAAAACTGATGTGAATACTTGTCCCTTTTCCGTAGCACTACTTGTTTGCTTTCAGCTCTTAGGGACTGATGGAAACAAGAATGGAAGATGTCAAAGCACCTGCCAGAGGGTTGGCAACTGACAATTTCTGCAACCTGAGGATCCCCTACAGTAGACAAAGTGGCCACAAGGAATGCATAAAAAATAGCAGACAAACACTAGGGAGTCAAGAAAGGCAGCCAGCAATTCACTACCTGGAATATTAAACAGTAGGCAAGATCTTTAGCAGGTACTCAAAAGACACCAACTATGAGTACTAGCATCCTCTACCTCAGACAAGATACGATGACTGGGTTTATCACATATAGGGGAACTAACCCTCCCAAGAGGGGTAATGAGCCCAGAGCAGAAGGATGGGGAATGGCAACTGGGGAAAATTAGGAGTTAGAAGGGTTTGGCAACATCAGCAGGGGTGTTAGCCACAAAACAAACAGGCAAATGCTTCTTGTCTTTCTCCTATCACCATACTTTTGACCATTAAGCTGACCAGGAAGGTAAACATCTTACAGGAAAGACAAGAGTGCAGTCCTTACACCTAGAGTAGGAACAAATCTTGTGTGGATCCACCAAATAGGGAGACATAAAGGAAATGCAACGTTGTCCACAGACACCTGTATCTGCATTGGAAAAGTTTTCCTCCCTTCTGAGAAAAACAAGGGCAAGGAACATACACAAACAAAATAAAAGAGCAAGTGTATCCTCTCACTCTGGCAACCAAAGAAAAGTGAAGTGGCAAGGTTGTACGAGTGAGACTTTCCCTTCATTCCCAATCTCCATTAGTTAACTACCTTGTTACCAAGTTTAATAACCATTCCAGCTAACCCTAAACTCACTAAATACTGAGCATGTAAGATGAAGAAAGGTGAAGGATTACAAGATACAAAAGGAAATGAATGGCACAGCACAAGGATTATGAACACAGTACCAATATAATAAAAAACAGTGTTAATCATGGAAAGCACTGCAGTGCAAATATCATCCAAGTCACTAAAGAGTGAGAGGAGTGTCACCTTGCGGTCCACTGGAGCCAACTCGCATAAGCTTAGTTGGGGTTTCTTCTTTAGATTAAGGCTGTTTTTTATTAATACAGTTCATGCAATAGTTCAGTAAAGTAAAATTTGAGGTCATTAAAAATGTTTTACCATTCCCAGTTTTATTATTGTTTGACAATCATTATGCAGAGATTCATACTACCTTGATTTGTAGTGGTGATTAACTTTTTAAATCGCGTAGTATCATGCATAAACCTATCACTCTCATGACCTCTTGGAGCTAATCTACAATGGGGGTTTACTTTAAAAAAAATATAAAAATTCAACAAAGTTGCCTAAATAAATCTCAATGTAGTACTCCATCCAGGTCCCATTTTTACATAAAAGTTTACCTGTCTAAACCTAGCATTCATTTTCAACTTACACAAAACTGAATCCTAGTTCATGGCAGAAATCTGCAGTCTGTCTGGATCTGATATGTATATTATCAGGCAGTAAAAGAACTTTGCAAATATCAGTGACAACTTTTTCATGGAAGAACATAAAGCTTTCCTCAATACTTAAACTAAAGGAATGAAATATCAATCATTGCATAGCAAACTTAGCTTGCCACTTCATGAATGCAAGATAAAAATTCCAGCATAACCTTTATGAATGTGAGTGGAAGGAACTGTTGGTGGGATATCCTGAAATGTTTAACAATACAATGGTAAAACAATTTCTAACAATCTCATAATGCACAAAAAATATTTACAAGCAATCATAATCCTCCAGTATATGGAATAAACTCTTTGCATACCATATCTTGAATTTTCTTGCTAGTCACTGGAATTTTATCCAACATTCCTGTTGCTTTAATACAGTGAATTTTTTTTCCAACGCTTACTTATTGGTTGCTTTCCAAATGATACAATTCGGATGAAATATTGTACAGGTACATTCTTTGTTCACATAGCTGCTCAATGCTATTTTACATTCCAGTGAAACCACATGAATCTGAAATAGCATCAACTGTTTTAAGACTACACTGTAAGAGGTGCTCATAAACTATAACCATGACTATGTCCAGACCCTCAAATACAATTTGTGTACCATAGTACAAATATCAAAGTCAACATAATTTGGAAGTTGAAAGAATGACTGATCCATTATATGAAGTCTTACATAAAATGTTAAACCTATTTATAATTCATATAAGTAATTGCAATTTTAGTCAGTTCTGCATTCCTATCAGTCTGCAGAAACGGCAAGATTAACACTGACTGGAGTACTGTACAGGCAGTCATCGGCTTACGACAGGTTTGGCTTCCGATGTTCCAAGGTTATGGCGCTTTTCAATTACATTCACCATAAATTATTTCCAGGGTTACAACGCTCACAATGCCAATCTGACAGAAGAAATATGACTCCAGAAATTGATATTTGAACATTTTATTATGAAAAGGCCAATAAAAATGCAGTTTTTTTTATGATTTTCTGGCTTACAACAATTTTCGGCTTGCAACACGTCTCAAGAACGGAACCAGCGTCGTAAGCTGGGGACTGCCTGTACTGTACTCTCACTAACATCAGCAGGAATGTCAATTAGTGAATTTGATCAAATATGTATTTATAAAGGTACCTATTTATGCAAAAACAAATACAATTTAAGAATTCTAAATTTAAAAGTTATGAAATTTTATCAATAAAATCAATAACAATGATGAAAAACATAATGAGCTTCATGTCAAATATCAAATATATTGGAAGTTTTCCCATACTGTACTTTACACCATATTGCTTGAAGAGACTTGAGATTCAGCTGACAGCACATTTATTTGAAATGATATATGTCTTTGATTAACCTTAAGTAAGAAAACAAGAAATCTTTTACTATATTAATATGACACCCACTAACCAATCAAAAGTGAACAGCTTTCCTCTGACATGTAGTCTAGTAATAAAAAAAATTATGTGCTTAATACAACCTTCTAATACAAATTGGTAGATTTTGATTAGTAACCTAACATTCATTAACAGTTTGTGGATAACCACACCACTCATTAAATTCTGCTGGTCAAACATTAACAATTCTACATGATAAGCAAGCATTTTTCAGCCACATATATGTATAAACTGACCTTAAAACATGGCATTCATTGTCTTCTAGCACAAATCTCATATTCTATCTGTAACACCATCGAAATATCTCATACACATTCATCAAAATGATACAAAAACCTAAAAAATTTCAACAAAGACTAGATTGTTTTCACAAAAAGAAAAAACATACGGTTTCTTACATACATAATGTTTACAAATATATACAACCAATATACAATACTGAGAAAACTGACCAGATTGAGATTAGTATCAGGCCTTACATTGGAAATAACACTTGCTGAAATATCAAATGAAACCTTAAAGAAAAACAGAAGAAATGAATCCCTACAACAGTCATGCAATTACATAATATAGCCATGGGTTGACCCTATCACAGAAAAATGTATTCTATAATGGAGCTTTTCAAGTTATTCTTATACAGCTTTTATAACTTGTTCTCCCTCCCTGGCCACAACTACTTAACTCCCTCTTGATCCAATTTTCACTGCTCATTTGGAACTAATTTGGGAGAGCCATATCTGCATCGAGCTTCAACGAGTTGTTGTTGGACTATTTGACAATGTACTCTAAAAACACTGGCATGAAGTTCAGGAACTGCACCATCGAGAAGGGACTTCAGAGTACTACTGACAGTCTAAACCTTGTACAATTTATAATTTATGATGCATTATACAGTCTTTCCATGTCTATTTTTCCTTCAGGAAAAAATTTATGAGGGAAACTTATCAGTGATGGATAACACTACAGTCAAAAGGTACCTGTTATCACCTTAGCAAGTCTCCAAAACTCCTACTGAAAGTTATAATAAAAATATAGGATTTCTTATTAAACATGTTAGGTCCAGAAGTATTCTCCTGTTATTTTACTAACAGTAGTATTAATGTGCATATACAAAAAATTCTAAATTAACATTTTTTTTATGTTACACAGGTCAAAGTGGAGCTTTTACTTAATTTAAATCTTTATATTAATTCAGAAATAAAATGGGAAACTGTGTTTCTTCATGCTATTATTTCCATCCTACATTTTAGTCATTCTTATGCTTCCATTAAGGCTATACGGAACTGGACTGAAGGGAAGAAATCCTATGATTGTACTCATGTTTGCAGAACCATTAACCATAAGTGTTTAACATTGTTGCCCCCCAAAAAATTCCCAATAACGCTGAAAAAAACCATACCTTACACATTGGATATAATGATTCATTTAAAAATGTAGCATGTACCTGTCCTCTACATACAGTTTTGTTTAAAATTTCAATTCTTAACAAGAGAACCGACTTCATATCTGTTTGGTAAAACTTTTAGTATATGCTGTGTAAAAGGAGTGAAAGTGCAAGGTGAAAAGAAGCTTGGCTTAATTTCAATCATTTTCTACTTTTCCCCACTTTTATGTAAAGATTTAAACCATTAACCATTTTACATATACCTATTCCTCACCTGTCTATTCATGTTACATTTAAAAATCAGGAAACTATGCAAAACTACAGTAAATATCTGACATCAACTTCAAACAAATTATCACAACTGAAGAGGAAATCAAGTTGAGAAACAGCTCCAATGGCTTTGCTAAGAGCCATTCAATCCAAACTTAACCTCTCATATGGCATCTATTATGGATTGTATTTTTCACACAAGAGTTCACATCTCTATGGGAGGTCTAGAAACTAGACATTTTCTTAAAAGCTAATATTCTGCCAATTATAAAAATTATGCCGGAATTATAATTTTTTTTTTTGTACTTAGGTACGTATTTCTGAAAATTCTTCAGAGCCCTTATCATCAACTTTAAAATTAAAATTTAATATCAAAATCAAGATTTTATGGATACTATACTGTAATTTAATATTCATCTCCCAAACAAATATACCTCAGGACAAAATATAATTTTTCAATTGTGTGTAAAGAATACAGATTCAAAAACTGGTAACATACTCAAGCTTTGAGGAACAAATTCTAGATACACTGCAATAAATTCACAGGGAATTCTCCTGGAACCCTTTTGTACTTATAATGCACAATAAATAGAAGAAAACCAAATGAAGTGGGAAGAGTACTGAACAGAAGTCAAAACCATATAACGTACGGTTATTCATACAAGGAGTTTACGTAGTGAAGTGAGGGAAAACTTAGTAGAAGAAATTAAAACTAATAAACTATACAATAACAAATTTTGGCACAGAATCAACTTCATGGTGCTTCAAGTCACTTGCCACACAACTTGAGCATCACTTGCATTCAGTGAAACGCAATTCCCTAGGCCCCTTTTCAAGTGTTAATTGTGCCTGCACAGAATAAAACAAGCTGGGAAAACTCTATGATGAACTCGCTGAACATCCACATGCATGACAAACAATCTGTAATCCTCCCAGTGGACAATCCATTTAAGGAGATTGATCCTTTTCCTTCAGAGGCCCAGGAAACTGACTTACACTGAGTAATACTCAAATGAGAAACATAAAGACTTATATCTACAGTACCTAGTTTTGATGTAATACAGACTGCACAGTCTTAATAGGAAACTGTACACTCCAACGGCCTAAAAGTCTTCATTAAGAGAGTTAGTACTACAATTGCACTAGGCTACCGTACCTTTATCTACATACATTATATCTTAAACTTGGAATACAGTAGTATATAGAAAAGGTTAGGCAAAACCATAAATTAAACTAGTTAACATGCTGCTAAGCTTAGCTATACAAGGGAAGGTTAGGCTGGAATGACTCAGCACATCTGAAGTTGGTAGTGTACGAGGCTGAACCACAACAAAAAAAACCTGTTAAGACTTCAAATCAACCTAAACCAACAGGAATGATAATTTTTAAAAAAACCTGTTCTCGTGAACTTCTTCTAAGAGGCTATGTACTTACCTAGTGACTAATATAAAGATATTTGGACAGGTTTAGGTGAAAGCAACGATGCTTGGGAATTCTGTAGTAAGAAATGCAATCCACTGGATTTCACATTATAAAAGCTAAATAGTGTTCACATTTCATTGCATAGTGTAAGGGAATAATATTGTTGCCCATTCAAAGCTCATAACAAGAACAACAACATGCAGTGAGTGTAATGGTAACCTCTACATTCCCCAGTTATTAGGTGACTGACCCTTTGCATCTTCAATACGGCCATCAAAACAACAACAGTGCCGTAGCATTGTCACCCTAGTCAGCTGTTCATTCCTTTTAAGGTTTAATCTGGCATCTCAAACTCTTGAATTTTTATAAATCAGGAAAAAATATTTTTTTGGAGATTAAGTTAACAAAACTATTTACTTACAGGTTAGCATAAGTATATTACATGTACATACTGCACAACCATTGTCAACAACACACACCTAAGGAATGCCCTTACCTTCCAAACATGAATAAGTACACGTAAGTGTATGTCGACTATGTAGGTCAAGCCCAGTGTGCTACTGTTCATTCAATGGAAACCCCTCCAATAAATAAAATGGAATGGATATCTCTGAATACCTATGAAATATATTTTTAAGAAATATATTTTTAAGAACTGGAAACATTAGTAAAATGTCCAATAGAACCTGAATAATTCTAGGATATATACACCTGATGATACCTAACATAATCTGGCAACATTATTAAACTTGATTTTGGAGTAGAAATTGATTCACTGACTTGCAATGGGGAAATATCAACAAAATGTCAAACTTTATTATGAAGTCCAGTACTTAAACTATACCACAGAATACTGTATATTTTTGGATGCTTAAAAGGCTCCCTGGAGGAAAAGAAAATGTTAGCCACCAAATATGCAAACTGAGGCTTTGAAAAGTTTTCTTTCCAACAAAATTTATGAGCTCAACAAGAAAACTTACTGTAAAACCGCTACATTTTACTTCAGAAGAGAGACCTGCTTTGCACACTTCAACTTGAAGAACATTCCAAACAGAAGTAACTATGTACTCAAACAGCTCCACACATTCTCCTTTCACTGTAAACTGAGCCAGATTTAACCATAAAAAGATTGCAGTGTCAATCTATGAGTTCATTATGCATTCTTTTGCTGGAATCACATAACAATATCACTTCTATAAAAAATGGGCTCTAATATAGCAGGTCACCTTTAGTCAACAGCATGCTGGATAAGTAATTCTCCAATAGTATGTGCCTGACTTTCAGGCTATAATACTAAGTAATGAAAAGGCCCTCACTACTCTTACTTACATGGCTAGATTAATATTTTTTCAACAAAAACCTCCAACGAGTCACTGACAAAAAGTGTACTGCCAACTTAACATGCCCAAGTTACAAATTAATAAATGACTTTATTCTCTGACTCACTACTTTTGTTTTTGGGTAATGGAGGGAGGCAGAAGTGATTATATTTACAATACAATGGTTATGAATGAGAAGAAAGTAATGATGTCTCAATACGTTTACCTCAAACTGTCAAAACATGTTTGCTAAATTGTATGACCCATCTATCAAGCAATATATATATATATATATGAGAGAGAGAGAGAGAGAGAGAGAGAGAGAGAGAGAGAGAGAGAGAGAGAGAGAGAGAGAGAGAGAGAGAGAGAGAGACCTTAGTTATACACTTAAACACAGGTTGTATCATCATAAGAAAACAAATAAATTTTTCTTTACGCGACAGAATTGGCCCGTGGAAGCTTAACTCTCATTTACAAAATAAATATAAAAATAGTGCACATTATTTTGAGCTATTTTTACTTTTCTTCTTCCATTCGAATTAAGAGTGCCAGAAGTTGGGTTGCTCCTCGTTCCTTGGTGACCCACTCTATGGTATCGGGCTGAAGATGAGGATCAGGATTTGTATGGCTGTTTGTTGTTTCGTGGTGATTGGGCGTCCACGCCACTGAGGGGGAACCTACTTTGTAAGACCCTGGTTTCACAGCTACCTGTAGCACAACTTGCACCTGCACTCTTTTGCGAGTGCATGGATCAACATACCTGCGATTCAAAAGAAACAAATGTCAAAGTATGATACCACTTTCATAACTGCAAAGAAATGGGGTTTAACCACACAACTAAGTCACATTTCTTAAGCTCTCATACAACTAGTCCAAAACAAGAAGTGTAAACTGGCACAAAATAAAGAAGTTGAACAGCTAGGTAAGAAAAGTAGTAAACTAGAGCTGATAGCGATGCAACAGCTGAGAATGCAGCAAAAAACTTTTACTACAAATCTACACTAAACCATGGAAAGGGTAATGAAAGTGGTAAGACATTAACAGGAGAGCTACATGCCTCAAAGATTAGCAAATAATTAGACCATGCAAAACGATACTTGTTTTTAATGAATTATTCTGCTTTTTATCTAATGTTTTCATCATCACCAAAGTGGCTTTTTTCTCACTTTTCCCTAAATGAGATTACACAAATTGAGAATTCTCTTTACTCTGTCCTATGCACTTACTGAATGAACTCCCATATGTACTGGACCTTCATCTATTCTCTTTTTCACTGATTTCTTGAGCCTTCCTAGAGCCCTTTACCTAGTAAAGCTTTCATAATTTCCACTTTCCAAACCACAAAAAACTTCATTGACTAGCAAATTACATAAGGCTTTACTCTTGCAAATTCAAATGTTCTAATAAACTGTGTTTCTATGAACACACACTTAGCTGAATGACAAAATGTTTTCAGAAATATTTTCTCAAATACAGCAGTTAATTACACAGAGAAAACTACACACAGCACATTTTTTTTTAATTCAACTTTTTCAACAAAAATTTTAATCAAACAAAATGTGGAAACCAGTGAAGCATCATGTTTTCCATAATTAATTTGCTTCTATACACTGCTAATCAGTTAACCACTGAAGACTTTCTACAATCATAAAAGGTATATGGTAATACCTCAATCTTACGCAATTCAAGTTGCGTGAATTCACAATACATATTATTTGTGGATTCAGATGCAGATGCAGATATTTGATGACCCTACCCTCGCGGATGCGGATACGGATATAATTTAGATGTTTAATTGTCAGAGACAATTTTCTGCCAAATAACTCAAAATTGTATTACCACATAATATTTGATGTACTAACTGAAAGTAGAAACATAAGTAATACTCATGTAAGTGTGTGATCACTTTAATGTAAACGTACAAACAGTAACAACGATACACAGACGTTTTAGTTATCTTAGCACAAGTTTATTTCATGCTCATTGCATGATAAGGGTAAAAAAACTCAAAGCCATTCTTTGCATGAGAGAGAGAGAGAGAGAGAGAGAGAGAGAGAGAGAGAGAGAGAGAGAGAGAGAGAGATATTGATTTTTCTGTAATATGCAATATCCAGCCTTTATGATTGCAACTGCTGTAAATGACATGAATTAATTAAACAAATACAGTGGAACCCCAATATTCGTGGGGGATGCGGACCAGACCCCCCAAAGTATTTCTAAAAATACCATCCTACATCAAATATACATTAACATATCATCCTATTAGTGTACATATTAATCTTTGAAATATTATTAATACTATGTTTAAAAGTACTAAATCTTACATTTTATGGTTAAAAATATATGTACGTACTGTATGACTTAAGTTACGTATGTATGAAAATAATCCAGTCCCCCCATAAGTATTTCCCCTGTACTCAAAATGACGTTTTAATAGCCAATTTGAGTACAGAAGAATAGTCAGTAATAAGAATAGAGAAACTCCTATACAAAATAAATGCAGTTGAAATAGATATTTTCAATAAAACCTGTATTATTATTATTTTTTTTTCTGGCAGAAGCCCCTTTTTAAACAGGTACTGTTGAAAGATATTGCTGCACCTGCCAAGTTGATTTTGTAGACAGTTTTCTCTGTCTTCCTTATGACAGCTTCCTCTTGGTTAATGCAACTGCTATGTAACGGGCCAATTCCGGGCATGTTTGGTGTAGTGAAATTTGGGGAGTATGTAATGTCCATATGGTTCAATTGTAAGACTATAATCAAACACAGCCTTTTGGGCCACTAAGGTGTTGGCCACGTTTAGCCGGGATTCTCCACACAGTTGCCACAATTCTATAAATACGCCTCGACAGTGATGACAAAATGTCTCTGATATTTTTTTACATTAACTAAATATATGGTAATTACTATGTCTTATAATAAAACTTCATATGTTTAAGAATTACATAAGGTTTTGATGGGAAAATTAATATTATTAAAAATGTTTTCCTGAGATTTGACAACACCACTGTGCTGGATTTGTGCTCCGCTGCCACCTCAGCCTGACAAGGTCATTCTGTGTCACTGTCACAGACGCAACATGGAAACATCTCCCACTTCTCACTGCCCCAACCTGCACAGTCAAGGGAAGGAAATAATTTATAACGTGAATCACTACTTTTTAGATGAAAAGGCCTATGGAAGACCTTTGTTACCATCCACTCAAGCCCTTGCTCAGACAGCCAAAGCCACCAAAGTAAGTGAAAGGACAGTTAGAAGGATTTGCAGCAAAGCAAATCAAGAATGGGGGCCAGAGGCTGAAAACAAGAAACCTGTCTTCTATTCACTGACAAAAACTCAGCCTGCAACGGTTACAAATTTTGATGACTTCGATAAGTGTATCCTAAGAAGAACTGTATTATAATTTTACGAAAGAAATGAAATCCCTACACTCTACAAAGTCATGGAAGAGCTAAGAAAGAAAATATTTTACAATGGTAGCATTGAGTCACTTTGAAGAGTTCTGTTGCAGATTGCCTTTCGATTTTCGTAAGTTGATGGCCGCAAGTTCCTTATGGAATGAAGTGATGTTGCTGTTGCTCGCACAAGATTTCTCAGAGAGATGTGGCAAGTCAGACAGTTGTTCGAAAACTTGTTTTCCTTGACGAAACCTGGGTTAATCAGAATTATCATGTTGCAAAATGTTGGACTGACATGGTGTCCAAACAAGCAACAGGAGTAAAGCCGCCCATGGGAAAAGGAAATCGCCTCATCATTCTTCATGCAGGAACGAAAGAAGGCTTTATCAAGAATGCTGAATTATTTATTCAAGCAAAAAAAAATGATGGTGATTATCACAATCAGATGAATGCTGCAGTTTTCAAGCAATGGTTTAAAACGCAGTTACTTAACATTGCCCCGAAGTCTGTAATTGTGATGGACAATGCATCTTGCCCCACCACTCGATGGTGGTTGAAAAAAAACCTACATCATCTTGGAGAAACAAAGCAATAAAGGACTGGCTGATAAAGAACAGTGCACATCCACGTGACGGCATGCTGAAAGTGGAGCTTTATGACCTCGCCAAAAATGACAAATTTTTTAATCAATTTCTGTTTTTCATAGCTAACAAACCTGAGGTCTCAACGATAGGATATTTCCAAGTGCAAAGTGCAAGCTGTTAACTGGTTAAAAACAATCAAAGATTGTAGGCAAGGAATCTATGATATCTGGCAACTCCTGCGCATATGAGGTGATAGCTGGTCAGAGACAGCACACTACCTTGTGGCGTCTTGAGTCTTTTCCCAACCCAGGAACTACAACAGAGAGAGGGGCGGCTAGAGGTGGCCAGTAAACATTAAGACCTCAGGTTTGTTAGCCATGAAAAATACAAATTGATTAAAAAAAATTGTCCTTTGTTCATATGCAGAAAAAACCTTCGGTCTTAACAACAGGATAAACTTATACTTGGTGGGAGGTACAAGTATCCTAAACCAGCTGGGAGTTAGGCCACCTGACCACCCCTCTTAAAAGAATGAGTTCTAGAGAAGGTGGTCTCATGCCCGTGAGCATATAAATAATCAGATATCTAACAACTCAGCCATCTGGGTTGAAGTACCACAGAGAATTCTGACTGTTCAAGTAACAAACCCTATCCTCACAGGGGTTTGTTACCACTCCTCACTCCCCCTTGCTGTAGAAAGAGTATTTGCTACTGAATAGAGGGTTTGGTGTTTCCAAGATCATAAAACACACCAACTTTCACTATGGCTACCTTACTCACCTGTATCAGACCAGTCCAGCATATGACGTGTCTATTCCTCAACCCGCCTGTAGCAGAAGAAAAGAAAAAAGAAAAAGGAGACCAGCCAACTCACTCATTCTCTCTTCCACACAATCATAGGTAAGATA
Source organism: Macrobrachium nipponense (assembly GCF_015104395.2). Classification (NCBI taxonomy): domain Eukaryota; kingdom Metazoa; phylum Arthropoda; class Malacostraca; order Decapoda; family Palaemonidae; genus Macrobrachium; species Macrobrachium nipponense. The sequence continues at coordinate 32,495,296 of NC_087215.1, forward strand.
CAAAATACCCTATTAAGGGTAATGGATGAATTATACAACTTGTTGGGCAGCCACCACAGGGCCTATGGAAAACATGTCCAAGGATCTGTGAGCAACATCTTTCAATTAAAAAGAAGTGAAAGTGGACTGGCACAACCAGGAACCAGCGCTCAAAATTCTATGAACACCAAAATTTTTCTTAAATACCAGAGTAGAACTTATACCTCTGACATCATGTGCTCTAGCCCGCATAGACTCAGCGTGAGAACCATCAGGTGAGAAATAAGCTTGCTTAATCGCCTCACATATCCAGAATGAAGCAGTGTTCTTGGAAACCTCTTTTCCAGAACGACTGGTGCTGACAAAAAGTCTACGACATCTAGCTCTTAGATGACGAGTCCATTTAAGGTAACATCTTATGACTCTGACTGGACAAAGTAAGAGCTCCTATGGATCATTGTCCACAGTCATTCAATGATGGAGTGGAAAAGGAGGCAAATCTGTCGTCATGTACCGAGGGATTTTGGGTCTTGGCCATGAATTCCAGGACAAACTCAAAGGTCACCGACCCCAACATCTGGTATGTTTCACATCATAACTTAGGCCATGAAGCTCCTTCACTCTCTTCGAAGAAGCCAAGGCCAACAGTAAAACTGTCTTTAGCACTAGATCTCTGTCAGACAAACGACACAAGAGCTCAAACGGAGCTCAAGTGAGGCTTCTCAGGACAAGTGAAACATCCCATGCCAGAGGCTTGAGTTCCCTTGGAGAACAGGTTTGTTTGAAACCCCTGAAGAACATGGAAATCTTCCAAAATGAAGAGATGTCTATACCTTTCAGGCATAACACCAACCCTAGTGCTGCTCTCTTTAGCCTCTTGAACCGAGGTAGAATAAGAGGATGATGACCCTCTCTTTCATTTGCCCTGAGGTGAACGATAAAAAAATAAAATCTGCTACCCCCTTGGTCCTGCCTGAACCTGAGGCGGCTTTCTCTTTGAACATTTGGAGTGATGAGTCCCCTGTTTAACTCGTACGAAAAACCCTCACTTTTGTTCAAAACAGTTAGACTGTCCCTTTTGCCCATTCCCTAAGTTAAATATTGTGCTTGTAATGGAGGTACTTTTCTTTTCTTAACAGGTTAATCTGGAACATTATTATGTCCACCCTTTCGCCTCTTTTCCCATAATGTTCGCTTTATTGGCCAAAATCCCCTTGGTTTGCCTTTCTCCTCCTCCTCCACACTGCTTCCTGGTTGAGGACAAATCCCCTTGCTCAGAGGAAGATACTTGATAGTTTCCATCCAAAATAAGAGACAGGGATTTCTTTACCGACTGGCTGAAAATTCCTTTCTACATTTTAAGGTTGACAATAGAAGTTTGTTGCCCAACAGAGGGAATCTCTCTTGGAACCCCTGCCAGAATACAGGAACAGAAGGATCCAGTGAACCACTCTGCTTGAGGGTCCACAAAGGATGCCAACCCTAAGGTCATGCCTGGAGATTTCAAGAACTCGAATGTGAAACCTCAATTAACCTGTTCAGAACTGACCAGATCAGGGGCAAAACGGAGGGGGGGAAGGGAATAAATCTTGAGATTGTTCCCATAAGGGTTTAGGTTAAGAAGACTGTCTCTTGCTAGTGCAAGAGGATCTGGGAGCCACTAAACAGATAAATATCCCCTAAGGTTTTTCTGGTTGAATTAAAGTTGAGAAGAGGGTCTAACATAGGCCCTTCTCCTCAGACCTGAAAAAGCCTTCAATGCCCACGGACCTTCTTTTGATTTGCAAAAGACCACTACTGTGCCCTCCAGGATTTTCTTGGTTCTTGATGACTCACGGTCCTTGTCAGGCTACCTACCAATTCCTTCCTTTGCCTCTCGAATATGGTAACCTAGCAGGAGAAAGCTCCACCCCTGTTGGTTTGATTCTCGCCTACTTGGGTGTTCGTTTAATTCCACTGGTTCAAAGGAATGCAGTGATGACGTATGACACCAGGCCCCCCTGTTTGTTCACATATTGGCAACCACCATGGTGTTTGTCATACTGTTAGAATTTATCTAACTTCAAATATCAATTTTTAAGGCAAAGTCTTTATAATATCTTCAACTTAACCTGCACCATTTATCCCAGAACAATTTCTTCTTTTGGCTTCGAAATTTTCTTGATTAAGCGACTTAATTAAATTCACTTTTTTTGATCGGTGCAAAAAAAAAAAAAGAATCACCCTGTTTCTTCTGTCCGACAGGTACCACAAGACCTCACTCTCCTTGTCGGATCAAAACAGTCAACAAATCTCCGTTTTTCATTTTGTTCGGCTTGTGTTCCGAAACTCAATGTCGTTAACAAGACGTTTGAAACTCATTAAATAGATTGGCAAGCGCAAAATAACACTTCTTTCCTTTTCTAAGGAATAACATTTTAACCATTAAATTAAATTCTTAATTTAATTCAATTAGCAATATCCAAAAAGGGAAAGTTAAGAATTTGTTACTAATTTAATTTATTCAAACAAACGGCAATCATTCAGTTTACTTTCCGTCCATAAACGAACACCAGAAATGGGGACAAAAAGTAAGAAACAAACGAACTAGTCAATTCGACTATTCTCCCACGAATGAAATTACCATTCTCCAATCAACTATTTCTATAATACATCAGAACTACCAAATGACCTTCCACTTTCTCCCAAAACTCCTTCAGCCCCAGGAAAGCCACCTTCAGCTCCAAAATGTTGATGCGAAGAAGCTTGTCTTCCGCACTCCAAATGCCTGACGTAAGGAGGTCTCCCAGATGAACTTCCCAACCCGAAATGGAGGCATCTGAAAACAGAAGTCCGGAGGGGGAGAACGTAGAGGAATTTCAACCGAGATATTCTGGTTGTCCACCCACCAATGAAGGTCTTGCCTCACTTCTTCGGACAGAGGGACTCTCTGTAGAGGAGAATCTCCCGCCGGGGACCAGAGATCTTTCAGTCTCCACTACAAAGATCGAAGATGAAGACGCCAGCTTCTCCAGTGAAGACAAAATCCTCAGGAGGACCTGCCACTGGTGTGCAGTCTGTTCGAGTTAAGACAAGAACTGTGCTACTAACCACAACTTGTCTAACCCATGGTCCAACGGATAAACCCTCGATGCTGCTGATCTATAACCATACCTAGGTAAAGAGCTTTCTGTCTGGGAACCAGGTTCGACTTCTCTAGGTTGATCAATATGCCAGCTCCTGACAAAACTGAAGAAGATGATCTCTGTCCTGAAGCAGTTTCCCCCTGGAGCTTGCTAATACCACCCAGTCGTCAAGGTACCTTAGTAGGCAAATGGTCAACCCGAAGCACAGGACCTTGAACTGGAAGATCTTCTCTCCCAGAGTGAAGCTAAGAAACTTTCTGAACGAAGGGCGAATAGGGATTTGGAAGTAAGCATCCTTTAAGTCTATCAACAGCAAGAAGTCATTGTCCCTTGTTGCTGCCAACACTGTTCAAGGCTTCTCCATCTTGAACCTTGTCTTCCTGACAAAATGATTCAAGGTGGAAAGGTCGATTACTGGTCTCCAGTTGCCTGTTGCTTTGGGCACCAGGAAAATCCGACTGTAAAACTCCGGGGAAGGATGCTTTACTTCTGTTGCACCCTTGTTCAGCATTTTCAACACTTCCTCAAGAGGAGCCATGAACTTCTGAGTGTTGTGGGTGTAGGTCCGATTGAAAACGGGTCTGTCCGAGAGAGGGGGGGGGAGGAGAAAATGAATGGCAGCTGATTTCCCACCCACAGAACGTCTACTACCCATTTCTCCGCTACATACCCTTACCACTTGGCCTACTGGCCCTCCAGGCATCCCCCTATCGGTGGCAATGGAGAGGGAGAGACGCCCACTCTATTGACAACCCCCTCTGCCCCTTCCCCTAACGCCCCTACCAGGCTTGTAGGGGCGTTGTTGTTTCTTGCCTTGTCCTGTGAGGGAGATTGGGAAACCCTCCCAGAGACAGAACTTTTTGGAGATTTCAAAGGTGAAGATCTTCTCACCTGTTGCTGAGGAGGAGGGGAGGGGGAGGGCATCTTGAACGTGCCTCCGACTTCAATACTGCTTGATCTACCAACCTGTCTTTTGTATCAGCTCTTTGCTGGTCGATCGCATAATCCAATTCAGTCCTCGGAAACAGGAACTGCAACTCAAGCAGATCCCCATTTTTGAGAGACAGCAAAGACTCAGAGTCCACTGAATTTGCCACTTTGGACAGTGTTGCATCTCTCCTGGCCAGGAGGTGGTTGGCCCACAGGTTGGAGCCAAGGTGTGGCAGATAAGAAATCGCTTTAGCTCTGGACTGCAACAGTCTATTGATAGAGGAAGTACTCACTAAACCTCCCTTAGTCCTATCTGAAGCAATCTTGGCTATCGCAGTGGACCATAAGTCCAGCCAGGAGACCGTCTGGAAGATGGAAGCTGCAGTAGTCTCCATAGCCAAGAACTCTTGAGATGAAAAGCCAGGGCCTTCAGTCCTACCTGTTCCAGAGTTAGGCCAGGTTTTAGACATATCACGTTCAGGTTATAGTGACGGGGCATCAATTGAACCATACTGGTGGAATAGTACTTACTATGATGCATAAGAGAGGGGGAAGAAGCTTAGATGACCTACTAGAAGGCAGAGAGCCATCTCGGTCCAACACCAAAGAGTTCACTTGTTGTAGGATGGACCGAGTGTGACCCAACAAGGGGAGCTCAAAAGAAGCTCTAGTGTCCAATTTAGCACCCAGCATGGCCTCTATACCTGTTGGGGTGATAGAAGATTGTGTTTGTGTCCTACCTTTGAGGTTGTTGAGATCACGAATGAGATCAACAACCTCTGCAAATGAAGACAAATTACCAGTTATCTCCCTTCTCATGCTCTGGCACAGGTGACCGATGACATGAAGAAGACAGTTGGTAATATCCTCCTCCTCCTGTAAACTGGTGGAGAAGCTTCCCCAGGAAGCCTAACATTCTTGACAACATTGGCTGGCGTGTAAGATCTAAAACCTGAAGAAACTGAGACCAAAGGCTCTCAGAACTCATCTAGCAAAGACACTTGTAAACGATACTCACTCAAACAGCGCACTGGCTCATGAGAAGCACCCCGTACATGATCACAAAATGGATCACATACACATACGTCAGGTGAAACACATACACAGTTGCAGGAGGAAGCACATACATTATCTTGTGATGATTTGAGTACACAACCTTGAGAAGTCAACCGAGCATGATCCCAAGACGACGAACGTCGCTGGCGAGAACTAATTAGAGGAGATGGACTTTTAAGGCTAAGGTCTCTTCCAGGATAACAAGAAGCATGTCCATGGACCTCTAAAGCCTCACGTCTTCGACCCTCAGGCTCAGTCTTGCTAATCGCAGAATCCTTAGACAAAGCCTGAGTGACCTTCACATCTGCAGCCTTTGACCTTTTAATCGGCACTTTATCATCCTTGTGCCGACGAACTGGTACAGAAACAGATGAAGGGGGGTCACCCAAGACCTCACCAACCCAAACTTGCAATGATGAATCATGTTAACGAACAATAGATGTCGCCACACTGTCCCAAACACGTGCATGAGGAGAAACACGGCCATGAAGGGAAGGCGAAGATACATAACTCCCATGAGGTACAGGTGATACACAGATATGTATTGCAGAGGAGGATGGATGCCTTCTTTCCACCATCTCCACTGCCAACCTCACGAATGAGAACATGTGATGACGATACACGACCTTGTGGTACATGAGGAGAAACACTTCTCTCATTTGCACAAGCATGAACATGCATGAGAGAGACACAATTGTGTAGTGGAGAAAACAAAGCACTCCTTTCACTCGATGATGATGGCACCACAAAGTCCTTTATCCTCCGTCTGACACGACGGGGAGGGGGGATGTTGTAGGTATAGGGGAAGGAGAGAAACTCCTCTTTCTACGTGGTCTCTTACTAGCTGGAGTAGGAGATGAGACTCTCCATTTCTGACTCTTCTTCTTCGTAGACCCAGCAGAAATCCTCTCTCGCAAAATAGAGTCCAGTCTCTTGTAGACCGCTTGGACTAATGCCTCGGACGGCTCAGCGAGAGCAGGCGATGAAGTCATATCTGGAAGCAGTGACATAATAGCTGGGGGAATGAACAGCCACCGCATCTGACATCATAGGCTCAGAGGACGCTGGGACTGACGTCACGACACCTCTAAGACCAGAGCTGGTTGATGGCCTCAGTGGCGGAGCGATAAGAAGCGACCCAGGGAGCGTCGATGATGACAATGGGGGCTCTGCAAGGTGGCAGCATGCAAGATCCAACGTAGAGGAGTCCAGGGGGAGGCGGGACTTCTATAGGGGCAGGGAGGGGGTACACACCTCCAAGAAATGCAACAGTAGTCCATCCAAGGAAGGTGAACCCTGTAGTCCCAGAGACATCCAAACAGCCGCCATCTTGGATAACTCTGAATCTAAAAACAAAGCGTTAGATGGCGTAGTCTCCTCCCTCTCGGGTGTAAAGTGAGAATTGAAGGAGAGGGGGCTACATTAAACAATTAATCAATGGAAGAAAAGAAAGGAGACAGGGGAACATTTGCACTAGTCACAGGGAGATGCTGAATCATCCATCCCCTTGAGCAGGGGAATCCACGAATGCCCAGGCACATGCATTGACGAGGCCGTGGAGACTGTAGAATCCACAGTCCAGAAATACACATGCCCAGGCACATGCATTGACGAGGCCGTGGAGACTGTAGAATCCACAGTCCAGAAATACACATGCAAGCACTCTAATAGAAAAGAAAAAACGGGCACAAATCAACCAACTTGGAAGGAGAGCCAAGCGATGGCGTCTTACTCTCCAAGGCAGTTACGAAAGTCTGAAAACATCACCTCGTATGCGCAGGAGTTGCCAGATCTCACACATTCCTTGCTGACAATCTTTGATTGTTTTCAGCCAGTTACCAGCTGACGCTTGGAAATATACTAAAAACCGAAGGTTTGTTCTGCATATGAACAAAAATGTGTAATGGAAAGAAAACTTACATCGAGGAGAGCTCAGACAACGAATCTCCGGATTAAACACCATGGAAAGGATTAGGCCTCTATATAAAAAAAAAAATGCACCTAGACTTTTAACTCCATGGTGGTGTAGAAAAAAGTCAAAATGAGAACAAAGATCAGTTGGAGAAAGAGAGAGAGACAGAGACAGAGACAGAGAGGTGGGGCGGAAGTACCTGGGGAGACGTGGCAATGGTGTGGAAAATCCCCACTACATATATGCGACCAATGCCTTATCGGCCTAAAAGGCTGTGACTATACAGTGGTCCCTCTGTATTCGCGGGGGATGCGTACCAGACCCCCCCGTGAATAGTTAGAACCCGGGAATGTTTGGAACCTGTATAAAAATGCTAAAAACAGCCTATTTTGTTAGTTCAAACTCAAGAAAAACCCACTAACGATTTTAATACTTGGTTTTTTTAATAGTTTTATCACAAAAAGTGCATTTTATGATGAAATTTATAAAAAAAAACCCCAGGAATTCGTGGATATTTCTCATAAAAGAATACCACGAATGTGTGAATTTCCCGCGAATAATGCGGGGGAACGTTCCCGAGAGAAATCCGCGAATGTGAGAGTCCGCGAATCTGGAGAACGCAAATACGGGGGGTTAACTGTAATACAATTCACTTACGTTTAATATAAAATGATTAAGCTAACCATTCTCTCGCTTTCAATCGAGCATGATCACAGCAAAGGATCAGAGTAGAATAGAATGCTTGCAGTATCTATTCCATATATAGTGGTAGGTCAGCAGTGGTCGGCCACCTGTTAAATTATCATTGTTGTTGACCTGTATCTCCCTCCTCGTTGGCTAGATGGATTTTAAATAAATCCACTTTCTCTATGTTGGTTGTATCTTTGTTGCAGCCGTGCAGATCTGTGAGGTAAGGGGGTGGTGCTGCATGGCGGGGCATGATGTAGCGTAATGTCACTGCCCCTCGAATTTTGATTGGCTGGTGCACTGCCTTCAAGCCCAGTGACATCACTGCGTCCTGAATTTTCATTGGCTTCATGGCCGTTCATCTCATCTGGTATTCCTGCATTGGTGTTGCTGTTCAGGCTGGTATTATCATTAAGGACACAGGCAATCCCCAGTTAATGGATCCGGTTTTACGGGGCTTGTCTTGTCTAGCGCCATAAAATCAGCAATTTATGGCACCATAATGGGCCAAGTTTCAGTTATCAGCACCATAGGGTGCCAATAAGAGAGTTATGGCACCATAACATACCTAACAGAGACTCTATTAACCGAAACTTGGCACCATAAATCACCGAGTTTTGGTTAATGGCGTTTTCGCTTATCAGCACCCTGCTAGGAACAGAAGCCCCCCTCCCCCCAAATTAACCAGGGACTGTCTGCATTTCTTCTTAAATTGGTGGGGAGGAGGAGTACCACCTGTGTAGTATTTAATGAGAGTTTTCCTTTTGGATAAGGAGGGCTTCTAACAGGTAGAGGTGTCATTGGTTGGAAGCCCTTCCAACTATCCTTGTGTTTTGGGGTAATACTGTCATGGATATGGCTTGATGGTGTCCTGTCTTGGTACGGTTCCTCATAGCTCATTCCTGTCTGTGGTCTAGTTCCTTGTTGGACGAGTGGGTTACGTGCTCAACTACCAATCTCAGGGTCCGGGTTCAATTCCCCGCTCTGCCAACAGGGAATCAGAGGAGTTTATTTCTGGTGATAGAAATTAGTTTCTAAACGTGGTTCAAATCCTACGATACATTGTAGGTCCCATTGCTAAGTAACCAATTGGTTTCTAGCCATGTAAAAACATCTAATCCTTTGGGCCAGCCATAGGAGAGCTGTTAATCAGCCCAGTGGTCTGGTAAAACTAAGATATATTTAAGTTTTTTCCTGTGTGTGGCATGAGATCCTTTTTGACAGTCGCATTGTAGTCATTGAGATATAAGAGCTGGGCATCCACGGACAGGCATGTGAATTGGTAGACTACATTCGACTGTTTTAGAGGGTCTCTTGCTGGTGGGGTCAAGTTGTTTTTCATTACTGGATCCCTTGTTCATTGGTTTGTAATAGATGACAAACTCTCTTTCTTTTCCATCTTCGGTGAGGGTCATGTTATCTATTACCAAAACGGATGAACAGAGGACCTAATAATGAAAAACGATCCAACCCTGCCAGCAAGAGACCCCATAAATTTAACAGTCAAATGCAGTCGACCAATCTACGAGCCTGTCCATGGATGCTCCGGCTCTTATATCAGAATGACTAAAATGTGACTGTCATAAAGGATCTCATGCCATGTGCAACAAGGAGATATTAGGAACAATACCAGGACAGCACACCATCAAGCCTATCTCCCACAACAGTATTATCCAAAACACAAGGATAATCGGAAGGGCTTCCAACCAACAATGCCTCCACCTGTTAGAAGCCCTCCTTATCCAAAAAGGAAAGCCCTCATTAAATACCACACAGGAGGTAGTACTCTTCCTCCCCACCAATTTAAGAAATACCCTTAAGATAATACCAGCCTGAACAGCAATACCAATGCAGGAATACCAGATGAGATGAGCGGCCATGAAGCCAATGAAAATTCAGGAAGCAGTGATGTCACTGAAGGCGGCAGTGCACCAGCCAATCAAAATTCAAGCAGCAGTGACATCATGCTACATCATGCCCCGCCACGCAGCACCACCCCCTTACCTGACAGATCTGCATGCTGCAACAACGATACAACCAACGTAGTGAAAGTGGACTGATTGAAAATCCCTCTAGCCAATGAGGAGCACGATCCAGACCAACAACCATTGATAATTTAGCAGGTGGCTAACCCCCGCTGACCTACCACTACAAATAAAGTAGATCCCGCAAACATTCTTCTCTAATCCTTCACTGTGATCATGCTCAATCGGAATATGCCGGGAATAAGCACGTTCCTCAGCAATTGATGTATCGAAGAGAAAGCAGCAATATCTTTTAACAGTACCTATTATTATTATTATTATTATTATTATTATTATTATTATTATTATTATTATTATCATTATTATTATTACTATTATCATTATTATTATTATTAATTATTATTATTATTATTATTATTATTTAATCTTATCAATATTTGAAAATATTAATAAACATATCAGAGAGAGAGAGAGAGAGAGAGAGAGAGAGAGAGAGAGAGAAGAGAGAGAGAGAGAGAGAGAGAGAGAGAGAGAGAGAATTATTATTATTATTATTTAATGTTAATTAATTTACACAAAAGCTTGAAAAACTATAAATTACATAAAAAACTAAATACTTTTGCAAGGTTTCTTGACGCTTCACAAATGTTCACATGCTTGTGAAATACTTGCGTATAATAATTAGTTAGGTTACAATAAAAACTTTGTGATATTGTGAATTTGCACAATTTGAAAACCGTAAGACTGAGGTATTACTGTGGGTAATAACACAGATCCCAGTCATTGGCGCCAATAACCAGGGATCAGTGCCGCTGTTAACAGGGGATCAGCACCAATATGCAGGGATCGGCGCATATCGATGCCAAAAATTCAGTTATCGTCATCACTAGACAAACCCCATAAAACAAGATTGCAGATAAAAGAGGCCACCAATAACGGGGGACTCCCTGTATGTACTAAGTTGTAAATACTGTATTATACATAATAAGTTGCAAACTTCAAGCTATCAATGAATCTGGAAAATATTCATTTAAAGTTCACATTTTACTCTATGGTATTAAACTGATGCAGTTAAATATATATGAAGTACTGCATATCAAAACATTTTATTACTTTGTGTAATTTAAACACAGCCTTTATCTCCAAATTTATACAAAATGCCATGTGAATTTCATGCCAACTTTAAACTTTTTATTTAAAATCTTTGAAAAAATCATAACAAGATTCTCAGTTAAAATTACTTATAGAGGTGTACCCTTATTGAAATGCTCACATAATTTTCATGTTTGATATCTCAATACATATAAAGCATAAGGCATTTTAGAATCAAATGGAACCTATGACCAAAGAATACAAATTTATATGGATATCTTTTGAGACAGACATACGGGTTTTATTACTACATCAGAATGCTTCGTATGAATTCTCACTACAAACCATCTACCCTTGAAAAAAAAAATGCTTACGTGACAGAAGGTGCAAATTGGTCTGAAGAAGCATAGGTGATAGCAGGAGAAAAACAGAGCTGGGACCCATCACTGTCATCATCTTTACTGCGACGTCCAGCTAGCGTCGAGCTTACTCCAAGCTCTCCTGTCAGAACAAGAAGTTTTGGAATGACAAAACAATACCTTACTGATAGGTTAATTTTATACAGACAATTCATATAGAACAAGAATTAGACAATTTCATTGAATGCTTCCTTGTTGTATAACGACAGTTTATGATAATTTTCCCCTTGAAATGACTTCAGTATGTTCCCGGTGACATACTGGGCCTGGGCAAAACCTAATGACTCTACCATTTTATATCAACTTGAACTATATCCACTTCAAATAATGAAAGCAAAAATTGCTTTCCATTATTTAAAAAATTCCTGCCCCTCACATTTCTTTGTACAATTTGATAAAGTAGTTCCAGCAGAAAACTTCAATCTAAGATTTGATAAAATACTAAAAGCATCTCACCACTAAACAGTAGTTCACCCTTGTCAAGCATTCGTCTTATTGCACCAGGTCTCGTCCCATGGTAAGCCATGTGCCATGATTCATTATTGTCGCCAACACCACTCACCAGGCCAAAACGGCACCAACCAAAAGGTTGAGCATAGTGTTTAGGTGGGTTACCTGCAAGTCAAAAGTACATGAAAAACTACAATTCCACATCAGGGTTATGTAAAATCAAATCTGAAATTCATGCCTACCACGTTGACTGCGATGTGCTCCATATGGTATAATACTCCACAGGGTATAATACTACTTAATGAGGTGCATGTTATATATGTGGAACATTTACTTAGAATTATATACATATTTTTAAGTACCTTCAATTTAATAAAAAAAAATTATTTTCATTAAAATAATATTGTAGTACATACAAGGAAAAACAAATAAATTAACCTAGAGCATGAACTAATTTATTTATTACAGTAAATAATACTTATATGATGGCAAAAGGGCAAATAAATCATTTTTTCTTTTTATTTTGCAACAGCAGAAAAATTTTAAACATCTCATATAAGATCATAAAAATTGTTATTTTTATTTTTATTTTATACTATACTGATAAGGAATCAAAAGAAAAAAATTTATTTTTGTAAATTTTTTAACTTCTGAAATATATAAAAAAAAAAAATATGTAACATGTTTCCTTTGTCAAAAAATGTTCAAGTTTTACATTGTATGACTAAAAAATCATGTAGGATTTGGAGTACAGAAATATAAATACTTTTCCTGTTTTGCTTCTCCATGGAAAAATAAAAATAAAAATCCTCAAAATTTTCCTACACACACTCTTCAAACAAAATGCTTCAAGTTGAAACAACTGAGACAAAGGAAAGGTTTATCAATACAATTCTTACAATATGTGTTGACTCTTCTTGCTTTTATTCGAGCAACAGCACTTCCCTCATTTTGCAAAGCATCTCAAACCAGGAATGACAGCACTTTCTTGATTTGGCTTTGGGGCCAGTAGATTCAGTCAGTGAGAGTTCAGATCATCTTCCTTCAATTTCTGAATGCCTTGCACCTTGGCTTTACAATATACAGTTAACCCCCGTATTTGCATTCTCAAGATTTGCGGACTCGCCTATTCACAGGTTTTTCTGGGAAACCTTCTATAATCTATTCGCCGAATTTCAGCAATCAGCAACTTTTCCATAAATATTCACAAATTAGTGTATTATGACGTTATTTTCATGACTAAATACATTTTTATGATGAAAAAATTATCTACTAATTTTCAAATATTAATACTAAATAGGTTTAATTAAAAACATTGAATTCTCTCTCTCTCTCTCTCTCTCTCTCTCTCTCTCTCTCTCTCTCTCTCTCTCTCTCTCTCTCTCTCTCTCTCCCCATATTAGTAAGATTATATAATAATATAATAATAATACATACAGAGAATCAACGTATTCGCAGGTTAGCTCCTCTCTTCCTTTAGTTATTTATTTAATTTTTTTTAATAAAGCCTTGTCAATAAACCTTGCTTAAGTGTAGATTAATGTTCAATTTCATCATATGGTTTTTTATAATGTAACTTGTTTTAACGTAACATACAGTGTTTTAAGTGTGGTTTCCTGTTAACTTATAGATAACTATTACTTTTAATTTTATAACTTTTCAAGTTTTTACAAAATTATTTTATTTATATCTATTGTAGAATTGCTCGAGGATGCAATAGTGTATTGCTAAACATTGGAATCAATCTGTTATAATGTCAAATTCCCATGTGTTCTTGCCTGCCTTCATCTACTTAGTACACATATTATTATATAATAATATAATATTGTTAAGATACAATAAAGTTTTGTACATACTTACCTGGCAGATATATACGATTAATGGCCCACCCAGCCTCCCCTCAGGAGACAGGTGGAAGAGAAATTATGGCTTAGAAAACGGGAATAGTTCCAGACCCCGCCACCCAGCGGCGGGAATGGTGGATCACCTGACCTACCTGTCGCGTGTGCCGCGAGTTTTGAAATTCTGTCGGGACGACCGAGTCTATAGCTAAGTATATATCTGCCAGGTAAGTATGTACAAAACTTTATTGTATCTTAACAATATCATTTTTGTACAAGTAACTTACCAAGCAGATATATACTTAGCTGATTGGCACCCTTGGTGGCGGGCAAGAGACAGCTAAAAACAAAATAATACTTAAACTAAATACATTAAAAAACAGGGAAAAAACAACTTATGTTCTTGGATAACATAATCCATAGTTCCTACCTTATTGGGCTGAAGACTTCATGACTACTGTCGATGAGTCTGCTTGCCTCAAGAGTTTCAACGAGGAATGAACCTATGGTTGAATAACTCTTTGGATCGTGTCAATGGGGGCTAGCCCGCTTACGCGACAGAGCCTATACTGGATCGTACCAATGGGGGCTGACCCACTTACATGGTAGAGCCTTGACCTTTTGTCATATCAATGGAGACTCGCCCTCTTACATGACAGAGTTAAGGTTATAAAACAAATCACAAAGAGCACTGAAGCCAATCCCGATCACCTGACCATGTTAGTATTGTTACAATCTATGAATTGTAAGAGGGTCCCTATTCCCTCTGACAATTAACCAATAAAAACAACCACCAATAAACAGTAAATTAAGCCTTAAACTAAATAGGAAGGATTAGCCTCAGCCCCTTCTCCCAGCACTGAATTCGCCGAAACATACGCTCCCAGAGCAAAGCACTTTTCGTACGAAATTTTAACGTCTCTTAGGTAATTCGAGGCGAACACCGAATTACATCTCCAAAATGTCGACTCTATAAGAGTCTGAAGCGACCATGTTTTGTGAAATGCCATAGACGTAGCTATGGCTCTCACTTCATGAGCTCTCACTCTGAGAACCTTGAGATGCTCTTCTTCGCATTTAAGGTGAGCTTCCCTTATTACATCTTTTATGAAGAATGTAAGGGCGTTCTTAGAAATCGCTCTTTTCGGATCTCTTACAGAGCACCAAAGACTTTCTTCTGTACCTTTCAGCAACTTCTTCTTCTCCAGGTAGAACTTGAGTGCCCTGACTGGACACAAAGTCCTTTCTAGTTCTCTCCCTGTTAATGAAGATAGTCCTTTTATCTCAAAGCTTCTTGGCCAAGGCTTTGAGGGATTTTCATTTTTCGCTAGAAAAAATGGTTTAAAGGAGCAAATCGCTGAATCCTTCTTAAACCCCACTTTACCTTCCAAAGCTTGCAACTCGCTAATTCTCTTGGCTGTTGCTAACGCAAAAAGGAATAAAGACTTTCTCGTTAAGTCTCTAAACGAAGCTGCGTGAGACGGTACAAATTTTTCCGACATTAGGAACTTGAGGACCACATCCAAGTTCCAGCTAGGCTTCTTGATTACATGTTCTTTCGTGGTCTCAAAAGACCTTATAAGGTCATGAAGATCTTTATTATTTGTCAGATCTATTCCTCTATGTCGAAAAACTGAGGCCAGCATACTTCTGTAACCCTTCACTGTTGAAACTGCCAGGTTACAGTCTTTTCTCAAATATAGGAGAAAATCTGCGATTTCAGTTACAGAGGTACTGGAGGAGGATATTTTCTTTCCCTTACACCATCTTCTAAACAACTCCCACTTCGACTGATATACTTTAGAAGTGGAGACTCTTCTGGCTCTTGCAATAGCCTTCGCCACTTCTCGTGAAAAGCCCCTTGCTCTGACAAGTCCTTCGACAGTCTGAAGGCGGTCAGACTTAGAGCGGGGAGGTTTTTGTGAAACCTGTCGAAGTGGGGTTGTTTGAGAAGATCGTTCCTTAGTGGAAGCGATCTTGGAAAATCCACTAACCACTCCAGCACTCTGTGAACCAATCGAGAGACCTGGCCAGAAGGGAGCGATGAGGGTCATTCTTGTTCCTTCCGAGCAAGCGAACTTCCTCAATACTTCTCCTACTATCTTGAAAGGAGGGAAGGCGTATGCGTCCA
Source organism: Macrobrachium nipponense (assembly GCF_015104395.2). Classification (NCBI taxonomy): domain Eukaryota; kingdom Metazoa; phylum Arthropoda; class Malacostraca; order Decapoda; family Palaemonidae; genus Macrobrachium; species Macrobrachium nipponense. Next base: position 32,510,903 of record NC_087215.1, read on the forward strand.
AGCCCGTCCAATCTAGCAGAAAGCTGTCTACTGCTACTGCTTGTGGATCCGAGATCGGGGAGCAATAGGTCTCTAATCTGTGATTCTTGTTGGTCGCGAACAGGTCTATATTGGGCCTTCCCCACAGATGCCAAAGTTGTTGGCAAATCTGAGGATTGAGAGTCCATTCCGTGGGTAGGACTTGTTCTTTTCTGCTTAACAGATCTGCCCCCGGAACATTTTTCTCTCCCTGCACAACCTTGTGAGGAGAGAGATCTTCCTTTCCTGTGCCCAAATCAGCAGATCCTTTGCTGGATTCGTACAGGGAAAAGGAATGCGTCCCCCCTTGTTTCTTTATATAAGGGCGAGGGCTGTTGTGTTGTCCGAGTGAATCTGAATCCCCAGGCCTGAGACCTGTTCCTCGAAATGAACCAAAGCTAGATGAATGGCTGTAGCTCTTTCTTGTTTATGTGCCAGGACACTTGTTCTCCTTCCCAAGTGCCTGACACTTCTTGCGAACCTAGGGTCGCTCCCCACCCTGAATCTGAGGCGTCTGCAAACAACGCTAGGCGAGGGTTCTGTAAGCGAAGGGAGATTCCCTTGCTTAGTTTCTGTGGATCTAACCACCAACGGATATTCTCCTTGATCCGTTTCGGGATTGGAAATGTATCTCCTAGATTGTTGGACTTCCAATCCCACTTCTCCTTCAGATAAAATTGAAGGGGTCGTAGGTGAAGTCTTCCTAAGGAAACGAACTGTTCCATCGAGGAGAGGGTCCCCAGCAAGCTCATCCATTCCCTCGCGGAACAATGTTCTTTCCTTAAGAAGACTGACACCTTTTCTAAGCAGCGTTCTCTCCTTTCTGCGAAGGATACGCTAGAAAATCCGAGAATCCATCTGAATCCCCAGATAGACAATACTTTGCTGGGGAGTCAGCATGGATTTCTCGTGATTTACTAAAAGTCCTAAGGACTTTGTCAACTTTAGAGTAACTAATAGGTCCTCCAGACATTTTTTCTCCGATTGGGCTCTTATTAGCCAATCGTCCAGATATAACGAGATCCTGATCCCTTCCAGATGTAGCCAATAAGCTACATTCTTCATGATGTCCGTAAAGACTTGAGGGCAGTCGAAAGTCCGAAGCACATCGCTCGGAACTGGAACACTTTCCCTTGGAACATGAACCTCAGATACTTCCTTGCTGCCGGATGAATTGGCACATGGAAATACGCATCCTGAAGGTCCAGGGACACCATCCAGTCCCCTGGACGAAGAGCAGATAGAACAGAGGAAGACGTCTCCATTGAAAATTTCTTCTTCAAGACAAAGAAATTCAGGGCACTGACGTCTAGAACCGGTCTCCATCCCCCCGATGCTTTCGGTACCAGGAATAGCCGATTGTAGAATCCTGGAGACTGGAGATCTTGAACCAGTTCTACCGCTTCCTTGGAATCATCTGTTCCACTGCTTGCAACATAGCAAGCTTTCGGACCGGATCCGAGTATCTTGCGGTCAACTCGGAGTTGTCGTCAAGGGAGGATTTCCCTGAAGGGGATCAAGTATCCTTTTTTCAGGATAGAGAGGGACAGGAGTCCGCTCCCTTCTGCGCCCAGACTTTGGCAAAGTGGAGTAGCCTGGCGCCTACTTTCGTCTGGAGGACTTCCTGCTCATCTAGACTTCCCGAAGGACCTTCTAGATGGTCTACTCCTTCTCTCTGGTCTTCGACCTCTAAGAGGGGCTCTAGAAGAGGAGGCACCTCGAAAGGGCTGAACAAAAGAGGGTCTCTCTTTTTTCTCTATAGGCACTGCCGGCCTAAACTTCTTGGCTGAGTGCGTGAGGAGATCCTGAGTTGCCTTCTCCGTAAGAGATTTAGAAACCTCTCTAACAGTCTCTTGTGGAAAAAGGTGCGGGGATAATGGTGCAAAAAGAAGAGATGTCCTTTGCAAAGGTGATACTGCTCTTGCTAAGAAAGAGCTAAAGACAGATCTCTTCTTTAATACTCCCGTTCCAAAAAGAGAGGCAACTTCCACAGAACCGTCCATGACCGCTCTGTCCAGGCAAGCAGGACGCTCGAAAGTTCCTCCATGGAAACAAAGTCAGTGTCCTGAGCTCTCTTCGCTAACGCTCCTAGAGCCCAGTCCATAAAGTTGAAGACTTCTAGGGTTTTAAAGAGGCCCTTTAGAAGGTGGTCTAGCTCACACATGCCCCAAGTCGCCTTAGGCAGACAGCAACGACTTCCTCCTAGCAGAGTCCACTAAGGAAGCAAAATCCGCATCTGCGGAAGAAGGCAGACTAACCCCATAGGTTCTTTGGTCTCGTACCACCTTCCTGGTTTGCCTGTTAACTTGGAAGGAGGGCAGGAAAAAAACTGTCTTGCCCGCTTCCCTTCTGGAAGTCAACCACTCTGAAAAAGTTTTAATGCCTTTTTCATACAAGAGCGCGCATCTTGACGAAGGAAGACGACTTGAGAGCTTTAGTGCTGGACATCAACGATCCTGGTGAAGGAGGGTCCGCAGGATGAAGGGAGTCTCCGAACTCCTTTAGCAGCAAAAGAGAAAGTCTCTTGTAGTCAGAAACTGCTACATCTACTGGCTCTTCGTCTTCCGATACCTGGTCCAACTGATCCACAGAAGGAGATCGTTTTGGAGTGATCTGGCTCTTCCCGGGAGAAGAACTCCTTTCCCGAGAAGGGGAGTGCGGAACATTAGCACTCCTATAACGAGTGAGGCTCCTGTCTGTCGGAAACACTCTTGCGCCTACTAGACTCTTGTTGTCTAGGTTCGTCAGGTTCGTGGCGCTTGCTAGGCTCCTGGCGTCCTGATTCAGGGCGCTTGAAAAGATCCCCGCGTCCTGATTCCTGACGCTTAACAGGCTCTTGGCGCCCTAACACTTGACGCCTAACGTACTCCTGGCGTCCTGTCTTCTGGCGTCCTAACTCCTGGGCCCCTGCCCCTGACTCCTGGCGCCCTGACTCCTGGCGCCCTGACTCCTGGCGCCCTGACTCCTGGGCGCCCTAACTCATGGCGTCCTGGCTCATAGCGTCCTGATTCCTGCCTTCTAGCAGAATCCTGACGTCCTGATCCTGTGTTCTAAGAGGCTCTTGACGCCCTTTCTTGCGTCTTGCTGGCCTCTTTGCGCCTGTCTGGCTCCTGGTCCTGCAGACCCAAGGGATCCTGATACCTAATCGGTTTTCCCGGTTCCTTGCACCTAAACCGATCGAGACTTCTGCTCGATTCGCTGCGTCTCAGAGGGCGTTCGGGGAAAGACAGCCTATAGGGCGAAAGGGCTCTTTTCTCTCAGGAGAACAACTCCTATCACGAGTCTCTCGACGAAGGCGATAAACGCCCTGGAGATCGTGAGGGTTCTCTCCTATACGAAGCGGGGCGCTTAGCGGAACTCTTAACAGGGAGCGAGACATCCTTCCTCCTTGTAGAGTCCTTAGCAAAAGAGCCTACGAGCGAAGCTAACTGCTCTTGCAGATTAACCAAAAACTTCTTGGTCGGATCCTGAAGAGCAGGCTCCTCTTGTCTAGTCTTCTTAGGTCCCGAAGGCCAATCCTCGGGAAAAACGCTCTGGGCTGGAGTCAGCCGCGTCTCCTTTAGGCGCCTTCCAGGCTCTCTTCAAGGGCGCGAAAGGGAGGCCGAACTCCATCCTCGTTTAGGAGAGGAAGAGTCTCAGGCCGAAAAACACTCCTTTAGGACGCCTTTTCTGCGGCAATCCGTGGCAGCCTGGGACTTAACAACAGGATCTGCCGAAGGGACGCTTCTGACCGTTGGGGATGTTCTGCATCCTCCCTGCGGCTTTCGACATTCCTCCTCCCCTGGTCCTGGGAGTTTTGGAAGCGGTCTAGGCCTAGGAGCAATGAGGAAACCGGTTCAGACGCCCCCCCTCCCCCCCACTGCCACTGGGGACACTGCACAAGTCACTATCACCACTCTTACCTTGGTTTAGAGCTCGTAGCTGAGCTTGAAGTTTCTTAATTGAAGCTTTTACATTTTCCCTCTCTGACGAAGAATCTTTGGATTCAGAACAGGGAAGCAGCTGAGGCTAAGGGAAAATTGTTAGAAGGAGAGTTAATTTCTTGTTCTAAGGAGCAAGATCTACTAGATGACCTAGCTGAAGCCTTTCTCACTCTATCTCTCTCAAGCTTCCTAACATATGATGATAATTCCTTCCATTCAAGCTCCGTAAGGTTCTCGCATTCCACACAGGTGTTAATAAAAGAACATTCATTCTCCCTGCATTTAGCGCAAATACTATGAGGATCTAATGCCGATTTAGGCAGCCTAACCTTACAATCTTCCCTACTGCAAACTCTAAACATAGGTGAAGCCTTAGCGTCAGACATCGTGAAAGAGTAGTCAAAACCAAAGTCGAAAAACAGTCCACAATAAGCGTATGCCAAGCCAGAGAAAAAACAGAATACGTCACCAAAAAACCAATCCAAATTCTCGGCAAACGAGTTGAAATCCAAGATGGAGGAACGAACAATAGGTGTTGTCCGTTCAACCGACAGAGAAATTATGGCTTAGAAAACGGGAATAGTTCCAGACCCCGCCACCCAGCGGCGGGAATGGTGGATCACCTGACCTACCTGTCGCGTGTGCCGCGAGTTTTGAAATTCTGTCGGGACGACCGAGTTTATAGCTAAGTATATATCTGCTGGGTAAGTTACTTGTACAAAAATATACATTATATACAAGTATATTCATAGGCTCCTGTTAATCGAGCACCAACAATTCTTCTCAACTTTAAACGAGAATAAGAATAAGGACTGGAAGCAGACCTCCTTCATTATCTAATGAAGAGCGCAAAGGTGAAGCTGTCCCGAAGGGAGGCTTCTATGGCGATGACAGGATACCGAAGACGACTAGTTCATGCTGAACTGGTTGGCTGTTCTAAAAAAACGGGCACACTGGAGATGTGGAGTTAAAACTTCTTGGTAATATCCATTCCGAAAATAATTAACATACGTTCGGTGAGATCCTAAGATCTAACCAGGAATATAGTCAGTCATATTTGAACTCTGGAGAGTAGACTCTGTAGAGTTCCTCTTATTTCCGCACTCATCCCACTGTAACCCAGGAGTAGAGGGGAAAAAAGAGAGGAAGATTGACTGTTCTTGCCTGATCTTCTCACAACTTGCTGTGATGATAGCAATGCACAGACTGGGAAAACGTACAATTCGCCTTGGAGAAAAACGCTTCTTGAAGGGAGACCAGAGGTTCTCACTACCAAACGGAGCATTCTTTTCCTACCACTGGTTCATTCATGTGAACGTGACTGGTTTTTTCGTGCAAAAGTAAGTGAGAGTTCAGCAAAGTTTAATGCGCCAAAAGTTGACGAGAACTTACCACGTCTTGCTATGCATCTGTCTTCTCCATGATCAAACCTCATGATGAGGACTACCCAGAGAACCTCCTATTAGCTCCTCTAGATGTCTTGTGCCGAGGAACAGCGACTTCAAACCTTGGCACCTGATCAAGAGCCATTCCAGGCTTTCACAGGTGTGTCCGAGTCACCAAAGCGGCTCGGTTCCTTCTCTCACCCTGCGTCACTTGTCACGACAAAGAGAAGGTTCCCCATGAATGACTGTGGGTGTATAAACCCCTTTGGAGATTGTACACTAGGAGAGACTCGCAAACAAGTACCCAACACCCGGTTCCATGAACACATCCTTGGAACCAGAGACAGGAGAACAAACCTGGGTCCGAACTCCTGGGGCTCACGAGACACTAGATCCTAGGGACAGCGTCTTGGTTCCCGCTCGCAAAGGAGCAGGTGAGCCGATGAGAAAGCCAACTGCTTTCTCCTTGGGGGGAGGATGCAGGGAGAAGCTACCTTCCTCTTCTTAAGCCGGGAAGCCTTCGAAGAGAGAGGTAAGGAGGCGTCAGATGACGAAGACAAAAACAATGACCCCCCTCTGTGAAACTCAACAGACTGAAAAGATGACACCAGGACTGCAGAAGGACTGAAACACTGGGAAAGGAGGGTGGTATGCCAAGGCAAGGAACTGCACTGATCAAGAGCAAAGAGTTTGTTCAGCAGAGCCGGGCACTCGACCCGGCAGAGCTAGGCTGGTGAAGCAAGAGGCAAGTGAGCTGAGCAGATCACCACCACATAATTATGAGTGGTAATCCTCAGCAAAGAACAATCACTTCTTCCCAATTAACAATTCTCCTTCCAGGACTTGACCATTCATTCACCAAGAAAGTGTTGGCATATAGTACCAAGCTCTGCATAAACCCAAACCAGACTGAAGAGCGAACTTCTCTGTACTGGTAAAAGCTCACTTTGCTATCCCAGCGCTCATGATAGCAAGCGCTTGGGAGGTTCTAGAATTCTGCAGAATTCCTGCCCTCTGCGAGTTTCCAGACTCTCGTAAGACAATAATCTGGTGACCCTAGCCTTGTCCTGGTGCTCAGCAACATGATGAAGCCAAGCACTAGGCGAGTGCCAGTGAAACCAAGGGATCCAGGCGCTCGGTGAGACTCCCAGTTCTTGTAATAACAAATATCGGGAATGGCCGTCTCGCCCAAGTGTTTGGAAATTACAGAAAACCCACACATCCCGAAAATGCCCGAAATTACAAGGAATTTAAGCGCTCAGTGAGTCTCCTGATTCTTGTAATAAAATAATCGGGAATTTCTGTTTCACAAAAGTATTTGAGTCATAGAGGACCAAAACACTGGGAGAGTGCCAGAAATTCCAAGGAATTCAAACACTCAGCGAGACTCCCAAATTTTGTAAAACGATCATCGGGAGCAGTCCCTCTTCAACTTCCATAGAAATTGAGGGGGAAAAGGCATAAAAACCAGTCCTATATGAGAGCATTTAAGACTAGATTAAGAGTGAATTTCAACAGAATATGCAGGCGAGGCTCCCAAAATGCAAGACCCCACAGGGGACTGTGAATTGGAATCTACCCAAAAGGACAGACAGCCAGGGAGAACAGTCAAGGACAGACAGCCAGGGAGAACAGTCTCCAGGTGTTTGAATCCTAAGGATCGGAACACCAGGTGTCAAGATAGTGAGAAGTCTCACTGTCTTTGACAGAGGATCCTTCCTCAACGACATGGGCATACATCCAATGGGACCCTAACACACCTCCAGGGACTTAGGCCCCTACGCTGAATCCTGGGGAGACCACTCAACAGGATTTCTCCCATTCACCTCGTCCCTCCTGGTGTCGCCCGAGGGAGTAGAGGGAATAGGAGGGGAGGATCAGATGCTCTCATTCCTCCTCATGGTGAAGCTGTCAAAAGAAATGGGCCACATCCTTTCACCAACCTGGCATTGGTAAAATTGGCATGGGTCTAGGAGAGCATGGTCACCTTGGTGAGATGCTTTCCTGAGGAGAATGCAGAAGTTCTCGCTGAGCTGTAGCAGCGCCACTGCTAGCAGTGACGCTGGTAGTAGCAGCTTGGCTACCAGACTGGTGAGAACATGTATCGTCCTCACGACATATCCCAGCCCTCTTTGAGGCCAAAACCTCATGTGAAGAGGGCTATACAGGGGACCTCCTCTTAGTTTCTCTAGATGTCCTATCCCGGGGGACAGCAACATCAACCCTGGCACCTGACAAAAGCAGGTGTGTTCGAACTGTAGCTCGGTCCCTTCTCTTGTCCTTCACCCCATTTCAATGCCGAGAAGACTCCTCGTCACTGACTGTGGATGTACGAAACACCCCTTGAGGGGTTGTACATTCAGAGAAACTCGCAAACAAATCTCCAACACGGACCCGGTTCCATGAACAACGCCCCTGCTACCAGAGAGAGGAAAATGAACCTTGGTTCAAACTAATGAGACTCCCAAGACACTAGACCCTGGGGACAGCGCCACGGTCCCACTCCCGAAGGAGTAAGTGAGCCAACGAGAGGGCCAACTGCTTCCTCCCCTGGAGAAGGATGCAGACCCTTAGAAGTCTCATGGTGAGACTCCTAAAAGGCGGAGAAGCTACTTTTGTCTTCTTAGGCTGGGAAGTCTTCGAAGAGGGAGGTGGGGAGGAGTGAGATGATGATGAAGACAAAGACGACGACAACACCTTTCGAGACCTCTTCTTTGCCAACTTCCACAGAACTACTTCTAAATGATGAAGCATAGTCATCCCAGAAGTAGAATTAACAACCACAGGGTAGTTGTCTAAAAGCTGTCCAGTGATGAAACTACAAGATAACAGGAGCAAATCAAATGATTTTTACAGCAGGGGAACCGTTTCTTGTTGGACGAGTGAGTTATGTGCTCACCTAATGATTTGGTAGTCACGAGTTTGATTCCCTGCTCTGCCAACATGGAATCAGAGGAATACATTTCTGGTGATTAGAAATTTATTTCTTGATATAGTGTGGTTCGGATCTCACAATAAACTGTAGGTCCTGTTGCTAGGTAACTAATTGGTTCCTAGCCATGTAAAAATATGTAATCTTTCAAGCAAGCCCTAGGAGAGCTGTTACTCAGCTTAGTGGTCTGGGTAAACTAAGATATATACTTAACTTTTCAGCAGGGGAACAATACACACACTCGAGGGCTAATGTCACAGTATGCTAACGAGTCATGAGTACAATTCCAATGGTTAAGGTAGCCAACACAAAGAGACATCCAACCATACATTGCTGTAATCTACTATTGCTCACTGTTAGCCTGCAGAAAAAAGAAAATACAGGTATTCTCCTACTTACGATGGGGTTAGGTTCCGAAAAACCCTCGTAAGTGAGAAAATCGTATCTCGGATATAGCCTAGGGCCTTACACTAGTTAATCAGTACCATATAGGCTAGGCTATATACACATATATGGAAGATTAGCCTACACTACACAGAATATACCTATACTATAAGTATAGTAATTATTAATATCAGCTAGTTCGGGTGTTTCAATGCAGATTGACTTATGATAATTAAGTATAAAAAGAAACTTAATAATAAGAACAAGGATCAGACTGTAGCGTAAAGGGTACTCACAAGATTCGGTCAGTTGTCGGCATACGTGATCGGTGTCAGGCTGTTCATGGCTACTATAACTAAAGATCGGAAGAGGAGGATGATGATAAAGCAGCAGGATCATCAATTCGCTCTTCCTCAGATAAAATTTCTTCTTCTGTAAGTTCAGGTGTCTCGAGGAAACAACTGTTCCGAGACGTACAGGATCGAGTCTCAAGTGAGGGGGTAGGGCTGGGGGGAAGGAAGCGGCGGAATGCACTGGAGTCGTTCTCTTGAAGAACAAATCCATTGTAGGTTGCACAGTGCGTTTTTTCGTTCTTCATAAATTAATCGGTAACATGCAACACGTCTTGATGAGCCTCTGAACTTGGCCAAAAACCGTTTTCCTCGTCCCATCATTTCACTTAAAATTTTCAGTCCTTGATCAAATAAAGCCAAACGCCTCTGCCAGTTTTTAGTCGTAAAACGTTCGCTCCGGCTCTTTTATTTCTTCTTCTTTCTGCTTTTTTTTCTCTCTGCAAGTGCAATTAAATCCTCTGCCGTTAGCTCTACATCTTGCACATCTATAAGTTCTTGGATATCTTCCTCGTCAATTTCTAAATCTAAACTTTTCCCAAGTATCAAGATCTTTTTATTGATTTCCACTTCTTCTTCATTCTGATCGAAAACCTTTAAACGAGTTCACATACACTTTCAGCAGATTTTTCCAGACCCCATTCATACACTCTTTCTTTACCTCCTTCCACGCCCTTCCAATGTTCATAATGGAGTTAAGAACACTAAATTCTTTCCAGAAACTTCTGAGATCTTTCTCCTCGTTATCCGTAGCCTGAACAGCCTGCGCAACGTGTTCCGAGATAATACGCCTTGAACCGTAGCCACAGCACCCTGATCCATGGGTTGTATGAGAGAAGTTGTGTTTGGTGGCAGAAACACAACTTTTACATTCTCGTTAATACTATCTCCGATGTGCTGAGGGTGGCCAGGAGCATTGTCGAGAATCAGAAGAATTTTGAAGGGGATGTTATTTTTTCTACAATAATCTTTCACTTCCGGAACTGAAGCAATGAACGAACAGTCCTCGAACAATATTGCAGTCATCAAGCTTTTTTATTATGACGGTAATGCACAGGAAGTGTCTGCTTGTCGATGTTTTTTAAAGCCCTTGGATTTTCTGAGTGATAAATCATAAAGGGCTTAAGTTTATACCCAGCCACATTTCCCCAAGCAGAAGAGTCAATCGATCCTTGTATGCTTAAAACCCGGGCATCACCGTTTGCTTCTTTGTGGATGTAGGACCGTTGTGGCATAAGTTTCCAATAAAGTCCGGTTTCGTCAACATTAAAGATTTGCTCTGGCAAGTAGCCTTCATTAACGACGATCTCGTTAAAAACATCCTTAAATTTAGCGGCCCCGTCGGCATCAGCGCTTGCTGCTTCACCGCTAATTTTCACACTGTGAAAATTATGGCGGTTCTTGAAACGACGAAACCATCCAGCACTTGCTGCAAAACTTTTGTTGTGGTTATCATCATAATTCTTCTTCAGCTCTTCAAAAAGCATGCGCGCCTTTGTCTGAATGGTTTAAGAGGCGTGAGCGGCATACGCTTTTTGTATTGATCCTCCATCCACGTGACCAGTAATTGCTCTCCATTTCTCCAAAGGGCCCTATCCTCTTCTTTGATATAACCGTTGAATGAACTGAAGCAGATGCCTTACAGCATCCATACGCGTTTCTTGTCCTTGAGGATGGGGTGGATACCGTCGGATTGCCGAATAAACGTTCGTCACGTGCAGATAACCATGACTGCCTTTCCCGCTTCACGCTGGTTATTATTTTCAGTTTCTGCTCCAAAGTGCTGGATGCCTCTTCTTTTTTGCACTACCAGCAGGACACCATTGTTTGTTTGGCAGACATAGTTTTTTTGTTTTAATTTTCGGTACTTAAAAAACTCTCAAATCACAAACGAACACCGACCTAATGTTTCTTGGTTCAAAACGAGCGCAAGTGAGGTCGAACTCATTGCCGCTGTACCTACGCCAGCCTCTTGCTCTCGGGCCAACATATCGTACAGCGTAGTACGCTGCTGCCAGCGCTCGCTGTGCGCGAAATTTAAAAATACGCATTTTCAACTTTTTTTTTTTTTTTTTTTTTTTTTTTTTTTTTTTTTTAGTAGTATTAATTGCTAACCCCATCGTAACATCGGATTATCGTAAAATGAATTATCGTAACATCGAGCACTACCTGTATCCTTAAAAAGGACACTCCTTTCGCATCAAAGGGCACTGCCCTCTGTGACAAGAGGAGACACCTCAAATATCAACACCACACGAAACCAACCCTCCCTCCCTTTGTCTGGTAAGCTAGTGAAAAGGGCAAAGGAGACGGGGGATTAATCACCAGAGGAGAAAAAAAACAAAGGGCAAACCTTCCAAGTTTCTTTTTGGTAATTTTCCAAAGCGTAAGCGATAAAGGTGTAGATGCACCCTTGCCACCAACTCTTAACATACAAAAGGGAAAAGTGGCCAGCAAGGCTTATCACAAAAGTTGGGTTTGTATATTAATTATTAATGCCGATTAATTATTAATATCAAACATAGTATATATTTAAAACATATAAGAAACAATAAAAGAAAAATCCCACAGGGAAATCTTAATTAACAACCAGTCAGCAAGAGCTAAAAAACATGTCTTCACTCAAAGAGAGCCGCAAGCAAATTGGAGTGTTTATGTCCGGGCAGGCGGGTCTTCCTGCCTACCAGGCAGTAGTTACTGCTTAACCAACTTGTTCAAGGATTTAACAGCCGTATTCAGCTACTACGCAGCAAGTATATCCTATTGTAAAGGACCAAGGGTTTGTATGTCATGTAGGAACACAGGATTTCAACTGATTGACTTGGCTCAATTTGGATGCCTTTGCAACAGGACAACTTAAATCTTTGACTACAAACGACCAACAAAATGAGGGCAGCGAACAGAATAAGTCAAAGACTTGCTGTGAAAAAGTACTTAATCCCCACTTCAATAAAATAAAGACTTGAGTGGAGGATGAAAGATTTCATTAACAGTAGAGAAACTAACAAGCTCAAAAATTTACAGTCGATTCCTACCTTTTGTATAGTAGAGTTCATCTCCTCGTATCTTGTGGCAGGTTTCACAGTAACAGAGATTACCTTCGCTGTTGAAGTATCCTTCTGTAAAATTAAAGCAACTTTGGATGAAAATTCCTTACATTACTGGTACATAATGATGCCAAGAACATTCAGTTACCATTTTTCTCATAACACCTTTATTTTAATTTGTGGGAGGAACCTGACTAGGTGTAACATCATTATAAAATAAAATGGGTACAGTCGACCCTCGCTTATTTGTGGTTCAGCATTCATGGCTTCAGTTATTCTTGGATCTTTTGAGTAGCATGCATCCACATTAGTCTTAGAAAATTCACCTATTCGCAGGCTTATTCATAGAGCAATTACTGTATTTTTATATTTTCATGATTAAATGTTCAAAAATGGTATATTTGGTGTTTGAACTATTAAAATAGGCAGTTATAAGCAGTTTAGAGGGTTTTTTTGGTGTTACAGCTATTAAAATGGGCACTTATAAGCATTTTTAGAGGGGATTTCAGCATTCGTGGTTGGGTGGTACACAACCATGAATACCAACGACAGTATGAATATATTCTCTCCACTTTTTCATAACACTTTTCAAGTTATTCTTAAGAGGGACCTGATTCAGTATACCATCAGTGCAAAATAAAGTGGATCAACATCCTCCTAGACTTCTCCAACACTATTCTTGAGTAGGACCCTACTCATTTACCATCAATGTACACCAATGTCAAGTCAAGTCGTCCTTTACAGTCAATGTACAACAATGTAGGTAATATTCCCTCAGACTTCCCATTATAATTTAGTTTTACAGAGGGACCTGACTCATTGAACCAGCAGACCAAAAGAATATAGGTTGATCAGCCTTCTCATAACACTATTTACGTCATTCTTAAGAGAGACTTGATCTAGGACACTAACTGTATCTAAAAGCCTTCTCAGTTATTCCTAAGAGTGACCTATCTCAGCATACCATCAACATAAAAATGTAGATAAAATATAAAATAAATAATAACAGTTACAGAAAATTAAACAAAACAAAATGAGAAAAAACAAAGAAGAATAGAAGGCCGAAGAATAGAACACGACAAAATTTAAGCAAGTTCACATTACCACTATACAAATATAAGGCATAATAACAAGGGAACAAAACTGCCTTGTAAAAATGACGAGAGAGAATTAGGATAAGAATCATACAGTCAGGAAAAAATGACCAGGCCAAGAGAATAAGTGAGCACCATAAGTGCACACACACACACACACACACATACGTATATATATGTTGTGTATATATATATAATTATATTATATATCTACTAATATTATATATAATAATAGTATATATATATATATATATATAGTATATCTATAATATATATTATATAATATCTATATATGTATAATATAGTATATGGTATATATATATATATATATAGAATATATTATCACTATCTATATATTATAATGTATGTAATGTATGTATTATTATATGTTAATGTATGTGTGTATGTTAATATGTATATGTATTAATGTTGATGTATATATATACTACTATATATATAATATATATTTATATAATGTATGTATAGGTAATGCATAGTAATATATATATACTTATAATAACTTATATATATATACTATATAGTACTATTAATGTATAATATATTATATATATATAGGTATATTTATATATATAATATGTATGTATGTATGTATATGTACATGTGTGTGTATATGTAGTATTGTATGTATGTATGTATGTATGTATGTATTGTATAATATTATATATATATAATATAATATTATATATATATATGTATGTATGATGTATGTATGTATGTATATATTAGTATATATATATATATATATATATATATATATATATATGTATGTATGTATGTGTTTATATATATATTATATTATATATATATATATATATATATATATATATATGATAGTAGTATGTAGGTTTATATAATATATATATATATATATATATATATATATATATATATATATATATATATATATATAAATATAAACCTATAAAAAACCTAAGGTCAGTAAATTGTCTTTCTCCTAACTATACAAACCTGAGGTCCATTATACTAATGCCCACCTCATGCCAGCCTTCAATCTGTTACCTGGGCCTGAAGCAAATTGGAATATATATATAATATACAGGCAGTCCCCGGGTTACGACGGGGGTTCCGTTCTTGAGACGCGTAGTAAGCCGAAAATCGTCGTAAGCCGGAACGACGCTTGGAAATATGTCTTAAACTAATAAAAAGTTATAAAAAACCTTACTTGTAATCCTTTGGACCACTACATGTTGTTTCCTGTAGTTTACGTACAACCTGGAGTTATTTTCATAAAAGAATGCGGTGGTTCTTGAAGGTAAAAACTATTGTAATCCTCTGGTGACACTACATTCTTGAAGTTTTATGTACAACCTGGAGTGATTTTGCCAAATCTTGAGGGCTACAAGAACAGCTGATTACTATTTACGTATCATATAGACTAATTAAAGTAAACGTATCTTTAAATAGGCTTATATATTGGTATCAACAAAACATTTCCTACTATGAGTCAGAGGCCGTTTAATGAAACGAACACTTCTCTGTCCTATCTGTTCAGAAAATAAATGTTACGTCAATCCCCGAGACGGTGACCATTGTTGCCAAGGCGTCTCTCTCTCTTCTCTCAATCTCTCTCTCATCTCTCTCTCTCGCTCTCTCTCTCTCTCTCTCTCTCTCTCTCTCTCTCTCTCTCTCTCTCTCTGATCAAATTACACTGGAACTTTGACATACGATTGCCCTAATATACGAATGTTTTGAGATACAACAGAAAATTTGCGAAAATATAAGCTTTGATATACAACGAAATATTTGAGACGATTTTGCGATGAGTGTTAGTTGTATAGGCGATCGATAAATTGCGTTCAGTCTGTTTGTTTGTTGGTGCTGCATGTTAACACGTCGTTGTTTAGTTCGCTGTATTTGCGCCTATTTTTCGTGTTATTTTGTCTATTTTATTATTAACCATGGGTCTCAAAGCTAAAGACAAAGCAGGTGATAAGAAAAAACCCAAGAAAATTATTTCGATGGAAGCAAAACATGAAATTATAGCAAAGCATAAAACCTTCCAAAGGCATCACCATTATTTCTAAACTACAAACTGATTAAAATAAAAAATGAAAATTAGTTTAGCAATGTTATTTCATTGTGTTTATTACGTAGTTATTAGTGTACATACGTAAATAAAAAGAGAACAAATCGTTCCCTGCCACCCTTCCCTACCTCCTCCCCCTGCTGGCCTCACGTCATCTTTCGTTGTGGTAAGTAAAATTCCTTTCTTTTTTTTAATTGATTTTATTAACATTTATTATCATTTATCACATTGCTGTTATTTTATCATTATGTGTGTTATTACTAGTTTATTTGTGTATAAATTGTGTATATTATATGTAATTTAGCTGTGTTTAGGTGTGGTTTCATACCGCTAGAACGGATTAATACATATTACATTATTTTAAATGGGAAAAAATGCTTTGAGATACAACTGTTTTGATATACGACGATGGTAACGGAACAAATTAAATCGTATGTCAAGGTTCCAGTGTACTGGATATTGTCTCTCTTTGGATACTTCGATTTTGCCAAATCTTGAGGGCTACAAGAACAGTTGATTACTATTTACGTATCATATAGACTAATTAAAGTAAACGTATCTTTAAATAGGCTTATATTTTTAGTATCAATAAAACATTTACTGGCATGAGTCAGAGGCCGTTTAACAAGAAACGAACACTTCTCTGTCCTTAACTCGGAGCGTCGGAAGACACCTCTCTCTCTCTCTCTCTCTCTCCTCTCTCTCTCTCTCTCTCTCTCTCTCTCTCTCTCTCTCTCTCGTTGTAATCTAACCAGAAACTTCGTTTTGTTATTATTACTGGAAACAAGCAATGATTTTTTTCATTATTTGTGCTTTTGGACTGTTATATGTAAACTTTGCGCACCGCAAGCTAGTTTGTATTCATTCGCTCGGAAACTAGTTCCGCATATGAGGCGTCACTAAAAATCATAGAAAAATACGACATAAAAAGTGTCGAAAATCATCATAACCTAAAAATTTTTGTTGTAATCTAACCAGAAACTTATTTTTATTAATATACTGTGCTAAACTATAAAAGATTTTTATCATAGTATGAGTTTTTTAAAAGCGTCGTTAACTCGGAGCGTCGGAAGCGTCAGCGTCGTAACCTCGGAACAAGCGTCGTAACCCAGGATGGATTTTTCCATTGAATATTTAAGAAAAAGCGTCGTAACCTCGGAACGTCGTAAGCCGGAACCGTCGTAACCCGGGGACCGCCTGTATATATATATATATATATATATATATATACATATTATATATATATTCCAATTTGCTTCAGGCCCAGGTAACAGACTGAGGGCTGGCATGAGGTGGGCATTAGTATAAAGGACCTCAGGTTTGTATAGTTAGAAATACAATTTACTGACCTTAGGTTTACATAGTTAGGAAAAATACAATTTACTTTCATAAATTGTGATTTGTTCCTACACAATATACAAACCCTCGGTCCTTTACAATAGGAAGACTCACCGATTGGAGGGAGGAATCTGAGTGAGCCTCTATGAACCAACTGGAGTTCACCAAACCTGAGATTTTCTTCCTGGTCTTGAGAGCATGGAAGGAAATCCAGCCTCTGTCAATTTGATCAGTGTTGAACTGCGAGGTCAAAAGTCAGACGACTGGGTAATTTCATACAGAGGTTTCAGCAAAGAACCATAGTGTCAGACACAATAAGGCAATTGAAATTATTGGGTTTGTCTTTTGTGCCTCCTTTTTCCCCCTTGCTAGGGGAAGGAGAGGATATATGCTTCTATAATCTAGTCAAAGAAAATAGATTGGTAGCTCTAAGGAAGTCTTCCCTGCATTCGCCGCCAGGTCCAGCATGTAACAGTCCGCCTCCTCTCTGCCCAAAGGAAGAGTGTAGGATGAAGGAGATTAAGGAGAGCCAGTTATTCCCGCAATCATACACATTCATACCGTACGTACGCAAAATGCAAACCTTGTCCTGTTAAAAGGAGCTGGGAAGCTACAGAATTTGTTGAGCAGCCACTACCAGTCCCAAGGAAAATGTGTCCAAGAACCTGTGGACAAAATCCTAAAGGTTGTGTGAAGTGAAGGTGGTCAGGTGTTACCAAACGCCCGCCTTCGGTACCTGTTGAACCAGCAGGTTCTTATGGAATGCAAGGGAAGGGCCATTACCCCTGACTTTGTGAGCTCTCAGACGAAGGGTATTGGTGTCGTCTTCTCCAGCAGCGGAGTACGTCTTCGTGATCGTCTCACATATCCAGAGAGAAACAGTCTTCTTGGACACCTCTTTCTTGGAACCTCCAGTGCTAACAAATAGTCAACACTCAGGGCAGAGATGTCAAGCCTTCTTCAGATAGTGCTGTAGCACTCTAACAGGACAAAGCAGCATTTTGCTCGGATCATCACCAACAAAGTCACTCAGGGAGGGGATCGTAAAAGACTTGAACCTATCATCAAGGATCGATGGGTTCCGAGTCTTCGCAACAAAGTCCGGAACAAAATCAAGTGTAACCGATCCCCATCCCCTTGAGAGTTATACGAAGAAGGAAAGTCCATGCAGTTTACCAACTCTCTTCACTGATGCCAAGCCAAGCAGGAAAATGGACTTGAGGGTCACATCCCTGTCTGACGACTCTTGTAAGCGCTCGTACGGCGCACAAGTCAGGCTGAGCATCATGAGAGTCACATCCCACCCAGGAGGCCTGAGATCTGAGATCCCTGGGTGGGCATGATCTTTTGAAGCTTCTCATAATCTAATGATATCTCTAGGGAAGAGGAGATATCTACACCCTTCAGCTTTAGGTCTAGGCCTAGTGCAGCCCTATAGCCTTTTACAGCTGAAACAGAGAGGCTTCTCTCAGCAAAGGAGGATAAGGAAATTTGCAACCTGCTGAAGAGTGGCTCTGAATGGAGAGAGATTGCATCCACAACACCAACCCCAGAAAAAGACCCACTTTCTCTGGTATACCACTGCAGAGGACTGTCTGAGGTATCCACCCAACTCTGTTGCTCCTCGGCAAGAAAAGCCTCTCGCTCACAACTGATGGTGGATAACCTGCAGCCATGAGGACACAGGGAAGGCCCTGCCTGATGGTACCATTCTAAGTGCAGTTGACACAGAAAATTATGCTAGGGCAGAATCCCTCTCAGTGCCTCAGAGAGCAGAGCCAGCAGGTTGGGATACCAAATTGTCTGAGGCCATTTGAGAGCCACAAGAATCATCCTGAGAGTCGAGGTGGTCGGCTGATCACTTTGCAAATCAGACAAAACAGAGGAAAAGCATACAGTTTGAGGTTGTCCCATGAGTGTTGGAGGGCGTCCTCTGCAGCGGAACATGGGTCCAGTACAATGGAGCAGAAAGTCTGTAACTTCCTGTAGTACCGGGTGGAGAACAGGTCTACAACCGGTCGCCACCCCCTCATCCCTGGAGACTGGTCCAACACAACTTTCACAGTGCCCTTGCTCAGCATTTCCTGCACTTCTTGCTTCAGTGCTAGGTCCTTCTGCGAATTGTTGAAGCATGTCTTGATAAGAATGGGAAAGTTGGTGAGAGGTGGCTGAGACTTGAAGTGCAGTACATATCAAGGATGGCGTTCTTTCTCAGCCAGTGCAGATTCTTATTGAAGGAGTTAATAATTCTTTAAATGCCAAGGGAATTAAAAGTGATGCAGAGGTGTTCAGAGAGGCGTAAGCCTTGTTGGATTTCAACAAAGGGGACTTGGCAAATCACTGCCACAGTTTTCAGTATACAAAATGCCAGTCATGGACCGAACTACAAGCATTTTTGAGGGCAGCCTATGGTACAAAGGAACATGGGGATACGGTCCGAGACCTGAGGGTTTTTTACAAATTAGGAAGGGTCATCAGAAGACCATGACTGAGCATAGCTCTCAGCTTTTTGATGCAGCAGAAGAACTGATACAGAAATTGAAAAATTCCACATGGGTAAACAGTAATAATATCTCCCTTGGTAAACTGTTGCATTTTTCCTAGGTTCTACATGATGTCCCGGACGCCATTGTAGATAGCTTTGATGAGAACATTGAATCTACGTCAATGACGAACTGACGTTCAAATGTCCCACTAGCACATTTTTTAATGGGACCAGTCCAAGAAATTGAACACAAAGGGATTTAAATTTCCCTTCCCCAACTAAGTGCAAAAGTGGAATATAAGAGGGGATCTGTGGATCCAGGACAGCAGTTGCGCTGCTTCAATTGTAATAAGCAAGGGCAAACCAAGAAACTTTGCGGAGTAAAATATTGTGGAACATGCAAAAGTGCAAATCACTTAGGGCGGTTTTGTCCATCTCAGAAACAGAGGAATGCAAGACCCACACCTCAGAACTCTGGGAGTTCTAATACGAGAGCTTCCCAAGCAGGTCACTCAAAAGGGGCCAAGAGATCGGCAAAATTTTTTGAAAGCCGAGCAACAAAAAGGGTACAGATGACTTGTACATGCCATTGTGGTCTCGTGGGGGATGTTCCAGAGCCAAAGCCGATAGTACAAGGAACAGTGGGGGATGTGAAGGTCCCAATTTTTATTGACAAGGGAGCTTCAGTTTACTTAATGGACTATGGTCTATATCAGTCGATATTCTCCAAATATTCTTTAATATCTTCAACAGAGACGGTGTGTGATGTGCAAGCCCACAGATTAAATACCTTAGGTTTTATAAGAGTGCGGTTCGCACTGGGTGATCGAATGCTAACCAAACCATTTTTGGCAATAAAATGGGTTGCGTTGGGAAATAGGCTTTTGTTGGGCCATCCTGCATGCAGGAGAAACAAGATATCGGCCCATACAGGTGTTAGTGGCCTAAAGGTTGGGATACCAGGTATTTTTATTCCATATGGAACTGAAGTAAATAAGGATATTGATGTTAGCATGGGTGATAATGGTGTTAAGTTTGGTGGTGATATTGGTGATAATAATGATGACATTGGTGACAATAATGCTGATGATAATGGAGGAATTGTTAATAATGGTGATATTGATAACAATGGTGACACTGATACTGACATGGGGTCATTTTTGATGGTATGCGGAATACTTATATAAATTTGGGTGATAATTATGTGGGGTGTGTAACATGGGATGAATAACCAGTCACAGGAGGGCGCTGTTTATGATGGCCATGGGGATACTAACAAATATAAAGGCCTGTTAGAGGAAGAACTTCTTTTAAATCCAGGTACAATGACTAGGGTGAAAGTCAGGTTAAGGAAAGTGAAAATGCCCACAGCGGTGTGTATAATTGAGGGTAGTGAAAAATTAAAAGGTGTTATTAGCACCGTATCGGTGAACAAGGTATCAAATACAGTTGTCAAATGGGTGGAATTGTTGAATTGTAATGATACAGTTAGGAAATATCAGAAGTATACTTATGTGGTAGACCTTTGGGATTGGAGTGAGGATAGTAGTTCAGTGGCTATTGTAGAGGGGAAAAGTGAGTTTTCAGAGGCAGAAATGCAAATGAGGAGGAAAATCTTCAAGGATCACTTAGCTAATGTAGACTACAACAATCATACTGAAGCTTTAAGCAAAGTTTTGGGTGAATTTGGGAATATTGTGTCTTTAAAAAGGGATAGTTAGGGCTGACTAGGTGCTAGAACATAAGGTGAATCTAGGAGAGGGGACTAAACCCACTTTATTCCCACGTACCGTATACCCTACAAAATCAGGGAACAGGTAAAGAAAGAGGTTAGTAAAATGGGGGAAGAGGGAATTATTAGGCCCAGTGTGTCCCTGCACAACTTCTCCTTGTTGGTGGTGCCTAAGAAGGAAGGTTCAGTCCGAGTATGTGTAGATTTCCTTAAATTGAATGAAAAGACAATTCCTGACCGTTACCTGCAAACCAGACCTTTCTGTGAAAATTGGAGGATGTAGGATCTATTCGTCAATAGACCTTTTGTAGGGATTTTTGCAGGTTCCTCTAAGTGGAGATAGTTGGGAATTTACTGCATTCTCATTGCCCAAGGGACATTTCAAGTTTACTCGGATGCCTCTTGGTTTATCGGGTAGTCCTATGACTTTTATGAGTTTAGTGAACACAGTTTTGCATGGGCTATTGGGCAGGAACGTCTTTGTGTACATGGATGATATAGATTGCAAAAGATTTGATTGAGTATAACATGGAAATACTCAGGGAAGTTCTTAGGAGATTATGGTTAGCAGGCTCAAAAATTAAGTTAGCCAAGTGCGACTTCTTAAAAAAGCCGATTGCATATTGAGGTCATGTCATATCTAAAGAGGAAGTTAAAGTAAATGACAATTAAGTCAAATCAATTGCAGATTTTCCTGTCCCCAAGATGAAAAAGCAAGTCCATTCCTTCTTGGGAATGGCTGGCTTTTTAGTTTTGTGAAGGGTTTTCTATCTTGGCAGCTTCTTTAACATATGTGTTGCGGGAAGATATTAAACTTGGGGGGGGGGTTGGGGGGGGGGGGGGGTTGATCTGCAACAGGTAGCTTTTCAGAGAGTTAAGGATGCATTAATGAATCCCCCGTCCTGAAATTTCCGGCTTTCAATGAACCTTTAACTGATGCCAGTCAGGAGGGTATAGGTTCCTGCCTTATGCAGAAATTTGAAGGGAAATTCCATCCAATAGGTTATTATAGCATGAAATTTAAGACAAATGGTAGCAATGAAAGGTTAATAGCCACCGTAGATAAGGAAGCCTTTTCTGTAGTATCAAGCTTAACACATTTAACCCTCTTACGCCAACTGGACGTATTTTATGTCGACATTTTTTGTCTCCCGTGTGCCGACTGGACGTATTTTACGTCAACTTACAAAAGTTTTTTTTAAAATTCGCGGAAAAATACTTATAGGCCTACCAGCCTAAAACTTTTGAATCACGCGCCTTGGGGGATGCTGGGAGTTCACGGATCAAGGTGTTGTTTTGTTTACAATCATTACGCAGGCGCACAAGTGCGAATTTCTTTCTTGCCGCACTAAAAAGTATCTGTGACACATCTCGGAAATTATTTCGTCACTTTGACATAATTTTTGTAAATTAGCCGTTACATGAAGTATTATATATGAAAATGTGCGCATTTTTATGTAAAATACAACAATAAAATACTCATGATTGTAGTTTTTATCGGTTTTGAGATATCTTCATATAAATAATGATATTTGCCAAAATTTCAACCTTCGGTCAACTTTGACTCTACCGAAATGGTCAAAAAACGCAATTGTAAGCTAAAACTCTTATATTTTAGTAATATTCAATCATTTAACTTAATTTTGCAACTAATTGGAAGTCTCTAGCACAATATTTCGATTTATGGTGAATTTATGAAAAAACTTTTTCCTTACGTCCGCGCGGTAACTCTTCCGAAAAATATCATACATGCGATTGTGGTAATGTTTGCACCATTTTAAAATTAGCCGTTACATAAAGTTTTATATATGGAAATGTGCGCAATTTCATGCACAATACAACTAAAAACAACCCATGGTTGTAGCTTTTATCAGGTTTGAGATATTTTCATATAAATAACGATAATTGCCAAAATTTCAACCTTCGGTCAACTTTGACTCTACCGAAATGGTCGAAAAACGCAATTTTAAGCTAAAACGCTTATATTCTAGTAATATTCAAGCATTTACCTTCATTTTGCAACAAATTGGAAGTCTCTAGCACAATATTTCGATTTATGGTGAATTTATGAAAAAATAACATTTTCTTTACGTCCGCGCGGTAACTCTTCCGAAAATATCATACGTGCGATTGTGGTAATGTTTGCACCATTTTAAATTAGCCGTTACATAAAGTATTATATATGAAAATGTGTGCAATTTCATGTAGAATACAACAAAAAATAATTGAAGGTTGTAACTTTTCTCATTTTTGAAATATTTGCATATAAATCACAATAAATAGAAAAAAAACCACGTTTGGTCAACTTTGACTCTACCGAAATGGTCGAAAAACACAATTGTAAGCTAAAACTCTTACAGTATAGTAATATTCAGTCATATATCTTCATCTTGAAACAAATTCGAAGTCTCTAGCAAAATATTTAGATTTATGGTGAATTTAAAAGAAAATCTTTCCTTCCCTCCGTGCGCGGATTCTCCGCCACAAATCTCCGAAATGCGTACGTCCCATTCTCGGAATATTTGCTCCTTTTCATATTAGGCATTTCATAAAGTTTTATATATGAAAATGTGCGCAATTTTATGTAGAATAAAACGAAAAATATTTGAAGGTTGTAGCTTTTCTTATTTCCGAAATAATTGCATATAAAAAATATATATATATAAAAATTCGACATTCGGTCAACTTTAACTCGTCAGATATGGTCGAAAACTGAAATTGTAAGCTAATACTCTTACAGTATAGTAATATTCAATCATTTGTCTTCATTTTGAAAGAAATTGGAAGTCTCTAGGACAATATTTAGATTTATGGTGAATTTTTGAAAAAAATAATTGTTTACATCCGCGCGTTACAAATTCATGCATTATTTTGTGATAATATTTTCTCTGTGTTGCTTTTATCGTTTTACAATGTGTTATATACCAAAATGATTGAAATTTAGTGTACATTACAACGAAAAAAACAGTAACTTGTTACCTTTAACCGTTTTGCGCACAGCCCGATTTGAATACAATTATATATGAAATTTCGTTTTTGCGCTATCATATATCGCATTATTTATATAGGATAATGATAATTTTTTTCATTTCTGATGGTTGCATACTAAACTTCAGCCAATGCAAAAAAAGGAGCCAAAAATGAACTCTTAATCTTGAAAACTGAGCGCGCTGTGATTTTTTGAAAAAAATATTTTTTCCGCTTCTGCGCTCACTCTGAAACACCTCCGGCACATGGGAGACAATTTTTTTTTTACCGCTTCGGCGTAAGAGGGTTAAAGATGTTATTAATGGGGAATAAAGTAGAAGTTTTTACAGACCAGACCACAAAGCCAGATGTCTCCTAAAAGAGCTCGATGGTTCCTAACAATTAAGAGATTTTGATGCAAAGCTCAAATACAAAGAGGGCACATGTTCTTAGCAGAAGTTTTTACGATACGGAAGGATTTCAAGTTGGGGTGGTTACTGGTGATTCTATACAGTGGGATATCAGTCTCAGAACAAAGGCAAGATGAGGATGAAATTTTGTCAGATGCCAAAGCATTCTTTAATGGTGAATTAGTCAGGAAAGGTTATAAGCTACCTTTTCAGGTTTAGAATTAGAGGGTAACCGTTGGTTAAGAAAACAAAAAATAAATTAAGGATGAATGTAAGTAAAAGGGATACAATGCAGATCATGATTCCGAACGTCGTAATTCCAGTCATCTTAGATATATAGTACATTGCAAGTTTGGTAGTCCACATTTGGGGTTGGAAAAGAAGCACAGTGGAGCCTCAGTTTTCATACATGATCAGTTCTGGAACCTCCGACGAAATTCGAAATGTGCGAAAACCGAAACAATAATTCCCATAAGGAATAATGTAAATACAATTAATGCATTCCAGACCCCCAAAAATTATTTTAAAAAATAAATTTTATGGGGAATAAACACAGTTTTATATACAGGAAAAAATGAGAAATAAATATAAATGACGAATGAAAATAATAAATGAACATTTAACATCACTCTTTCCTTTATAGAAAACAATTGCTAGCGTATGGAAGACGGAGAAGAGGGGAGAGGGAGGAGGAGAGATTATTGTTTGGAAGGGGAATCTCCCTCCAGAAGGATTTCAGGTATCAAGGACCTATCTGGGGTTACTTCTCTTTGTTTTTTACTCGCACTATCTAAGGTTACTTTCCCTCTTTGTTTTTCTGGCACTAGGACCAGCTTGAGAGTTCTGGACTCCTGTCACACAGCAAAACTGTCCAGAGACATTTGTTTCTGGTGTTTCTTTAAATTTTGCCTAAAGTTAAAAAAGGCATTGTCATTAAACATGTTGGGGACACAGATTACAACTTCTTTGTTGGAATAATTCTCCACCAAATTTTTTTTATATCATTCCACTTTGCAAACATGTCCTTAATCCCTGAAGTAGGCACAATATGTATGCCCATTCATTTTCTGAATTTTTCAAACCAGCCTCTGCTGGCCTTAAATTCGTTAACAGCAGCACTTGTAGGCATTTTCTCACTGAGATCAGCATGCAACTTACTCCAACACTTTGCTACAAGTTCTCTCTTAAATTTTATACCGTTTTTCGCCTTTTTTACAAAAGGGTTAACACTTGGAACTTTCTTTGGCCCCATGATCGCTTATTTAGCGCTCAAATAAAAAAGCACAAAAAGCACAAAAGTAATGAACACATAATCAGAATGGGTCACAAAAGAAGATGGGATGCTTTGTTTGGGCACTCAATATGGGGCCCGGTCACGCGCTGGTCCCAGGGTGAAGCGTTTACGAGTGTATGAAAATCAAGGAAACGTACTATAACTGAGACAAAATTTCATAGAAAAAAGTCTACGAAAACCAAAACGGGAGAACCCCCACAGCAATATCAGTGACTTTATGCAACAAAGTCTGTTTCTTGTCTCCTTCCACCATTTTGTCCCTAAGAGAAACCCTTCGTATTCGGGATTCAACCCGACCTCAATATTAAAATCCCAATAATATTCCACAAGTTTCCCCTTACAAATCAACAAAAAAAATATACCAATCCCCAACACACATAAATATTCCCAAAGTGAATATTCCCTGCAATCTACGGGGAAAAACACCCATTCTACTCACAGTCAAGGTTACCTCACCAGCTGACTGAAATATAGGCCATGAGGGCAAGAGAGAAAAAGACTTTGTCTTGTTGCTACCCAAGAACCTCAGACCTCAAGCTGCCAGCTTGCACCAACCCACATTCTTTGCATACACCAACACACACTCACATAAAAAAAAAATTATACACGTCGTAGCTGAATATTCCTTTAATAAACTAATTCCAGAGTTAAAAAAAAAAAATTGGTTAATTACCACACAAAAAAGTCAAATTACATCCCATATATATCCACACTTCAGTTACCAAGCCTCATAAAAGATAGAAACATGGGCACAAATCGACTGGCTTGGAAGGAGAGCAAACCGATAGCGTCTCACTCTCCAAGGCAGGTAGGAAAGACTGAATGCGTCATGGGGTGGTGCATGGTCTCTGAACAATTATCACCTCATACACACAGGAGTTGCCAGATCTCACAGATTCCTTGCAATTATTTTAACCAGTTACCAGCTAGTGCTTGGAAAATATCCTATTGTTAAGACCAAAGGTTTGTTCCACATATGAACAAAAGAATAAATGCACAATCTCTCGAGAGCAAGAGAGAGAGAAAATGGAATAAAAAAAATTTAACTCATAAAAATTCCTCTTTTCCCACAGCATATCTGCTTGATAATGTATCCATGACTGATGGCCCCAATACACCGATAGCATAGTCATAATTATTCCACTAAATAACCACCGTATTAAAATAGCTACACTGTTTTTATTACACACGTCATATTACAAAAAAATGATATTGTTAGAATACAATAAAGTTTTGTACATACTTACCCGGCAGATATATACTTAGCTTATGTCTCTGACGTCCGACAGAAATTCGAATTTCGCGGCACACGCTGCAGGTAGGTCAGGGGATCTACCCCCCTGCCGCTGGGTGGCAGGAATAGGAACCATTCCCGTTCTAGAACCAGATTTTCTCTTCCACCTGTCTCCTGAGGGGAGGCTGGGTGGGCCATTCATCGTATATATCTACCGGGTAAGTATGTACAAAACTTTATTGTATTCTAACAATATCATTTTTGTACATGCAACTTCCCTGGCAGATATATACTTAGCTGATTGACACCCTTGGTGGTGGGTAAGAGACAACTATTTACTGAATAGACAGGTAAACAACATACGTTGTAGGTAATAAAAAAAAATAAAACCTTGGTTCCTACTTGTTCAGGCGGAAGATCCCATGGCTAATGCCTAGGAATCTGCTTTGCCTCAAGAGCCTCAGCGAGGATGTGACCTATGGCTAAGAGTTCTTGTGGGTCTGTCGATGGGGTCTTATCCATTTACTCGACAGAGCCTCTTACATGACAATATGCCTATGCCTAGTGGCATAATTAAGGAGCACAACACCGATCCCGATCACCTGATCCTAACACGAGGGTTAGTGCTTAAGTTGAAAAGAGTTATCCCCAAACTCCTTTCAAACAACCCAAAGAAAAAACACGACGTTAAATAAAATTTAACTCACTAGTTAAGGATCAGTATCGGCTCCCTATCCCAGCAATGTATCCGCAGACACGTATCAACCAAGAGAGAAGGATCTCTCGTAGGTTATCTTGACATCCTTCGGATATGGGAAGTCAACACAGAGTTGCATCTCCCGTATGTGACAGCTAATATGTCCTTATGACATACTGTTAAGGAAAGAACAAGAATTCAGAAAAGCTCGCACTTCATGCGCTTTTAATTCTCAGCTGTTTGAAGGAATCATCAAAGCACTTGTCAAGTGCTTAGGAGATCACATTGTCTCAAAGAAGGCCAGGGCATTCTTTGATATAGATCTCTTCTGGGTGAAGCCTGGAGCCTGGCTAGCGCTTCGTGCCTGGCAGGCGCCTAGCGCCTGTCTAGCGCCTTGCGCCTGGCTGGAGCCTTGCGCCTGAATGGCGCCTAGAGCCTGGCTGGAGCCTCGCGCCTGGATGGCGCCTCGCGCCTGGCTGGCGCCTGATTGGCTCCTCCCTCCTGGCTAGCGCCTCGCGCCTGGCTGGAGCCTTGCGTCTGGCTGGCGCCTTGCGCCTGGAGCTTGGCAGAAGACTTCATGATTACTGTCTATGAGTCTGCATGCCTCAAGAGTTTCAGCGAGGTAGGGACCTATGACTGACAAACCCTTCTGGATCATGTCAATGGGGGCTAGCCCGCTTACACGACAGAGCCTTCTCGGATCGTGCCAATGGGGGCTGACCCACTTACATGGCAGAGCCTTACCTGTATCATATCAATGGGGACTAGCCCTCTTACATGACAGAGCTTTAGGTTTCTCTTTACTGGAAGGAGCCTTGCGCCTGGATGGATCCTCAATCCTGACTGGAGCCTAGCCTTGAAGGAGCCTGGCACCTGGATGGCACCTGGCTGGCTTCTAGAGCCTGGCTGGCTCCTAGAGCCAGGCTGGCTCCTAGAGCCTGGCTGGCGCCTCGCGCCTGGCTTGGCTCCTCCACACTTGCTGGAGCTTCGAGCTTGGAAGAGTCTCTAGGCTGTCTGGCGATGTCCACATCGGACACTCTTATATCTGTCCGATTTGTTCGCCTCGCGCCAGGTTGGAGGCCCGCTCCTTCTCAGTATCCGACCATGACAGAGTTCCTTGGAACTGTCCGCCTCTGGCGTTTTTCGCCTGTATTGGCATTTGGCGCCTGGCTGGCGCTACATTGTCTGAGAGTCCTGAACAACCACATAGTCTATCAGGAGACTGGAGAAGGGAGGAAGAAATTCTTCCCCTTTGATCTTTTGGCCCCTGGCAAGGGGAGGTGATTGTAGTCAGCTACATCCAGTAGACGACAGGATATCTAACAATACGAGAGAGAAGAGTCTTCCTCCGAGGAGGATCCTTCGTGAATACTTCCTTTGCTAACGAGATCCCTTCTTACATGTTGATGAGGTTCCTCGTTGCAGAATCTTCCCTATCCTTGCCCGAAGGAAGGGAAGGAGTCTGGAAGTCGAAGGAGACTCCGAGCTGAAATTGGGCGGAACCCTGATTTCTAGCTCTTATTGTATCCTTCTGAATACCTTCTGGGAAGCATTTCGAGCCCTCATCGCACCCCGAAGACTCTGTAGGCAAACTTTTAAACCATCTCTTCTTCTGTAGATGAAAAAGTAAGTACCCTGCCTGGGCAACGAAACTTCTATCTGAAAGCGTTGCGTCAGGAATAGAGGGTTTTAGTTCTTTTGCCAGACATACTATGCTGGCAAGAACCCATTGCCGAGTCTCCATTGAATCTGATGCGAGATTCCAATGCACAAAAAATTCACTTGTCTTCTTGGTCGTTTAGGGCTAAGAGAAACAAAGAATTCCTTTATAAACTTTCTCAAAGAAGTTTGATGAGGAGCAGTTCCATTTTGTCGGAACACGGAATCTGTGGCCACAAAAAGATCCCATTCGAAGTACATGATATCCTACTCTTTGTCGTATTGCGGTATCGTATAAGATCCCGAAGATCTTAATCTTCTGTTGTCTCTAATTCCCCTTGTAGAGACAGAGTATAACCTTTTACTGCGTTCTTTGATAGCAGATATATACCTAGGTGATTCTTCCCTCTGAAAGTGAAGAAAGAACCTCGCTATGTGGTTCACAGAGGTATCGGAAGAGGACAGTTTCCTCATTCCATCTAGCACGATCTGTAGCAATTCTATGTCTTAGCCATGACTATTGTCATTTACCTTGAAAAATCCTCTCATTCATGTCCACTTCTGGTCAGTCTGCACGTGGAAAGACTCAGAGTGGAGAGGTTTTTCAGGTCTATTTATAATAGATTCTGATAGAATATCCAGATACTCTTGGAAAAGCCTTACGAAACATGCTGTGAGAAGAACGTGACTTCTGTGAATCCAACCTCTCTAAGGCCAAAATGAGGCATTCATCCTCTCTTCCTTTGACGCCCATTTATCTTAATATCTGTTAAGAATTTATAACTAGGGGAAAAAAAAAAAGACTAAAGTTTATTCCCCTTCTTTAAATTAAAGATGTCGTATATTGCTACCTCTCTTGGTTCGAGGAAAGGAAGCAGTCTATAGGAAGCCTGTTCATCTTCTACCTTGCGAAGAGATCTATGAAGAAGACTTTCCGCAGGTTCTCAAAACTCTTTTCAATAAATGTTAGACATACGTTAACAGTTATTATCTTCGATCGAGAAGGTTCTCACGGACATGCAAAATCTTGCATCGAACCTTTAAGGATCGTTACGTTCCGTGTCTGTTCCCAAATAGGTTCTCTTTTGTTAACGCGAACAGGGGCGAAAAAAGCGACCCCTTTCCGATTAAATGGGTAACGAAATCAGGAACGAATCTTGCCGTTACCGAGCCTCCGGAGGCTACTGGTTAGTTTGTTTGTTTGTATGGTGTTTTTACGTGACTTCCGAACCACGTCGAGAGTGAACTTCTATCACCAGAAATCCACATCTCTCACTCCTCAATGGAATGGCCGAGAATCGAACCCGCGACCACCGAGGTGAGAAGCAAACACCAAACCAACCACTACTGGACTCTTAGGTTAATAACTCGCTAAAACAAGAAAATATCTTGGATGGTGCTTCTGGCGCAATTTGCGCCAGGCTGGCGCTTCTGACGCTTTGCGCCAGGCTGGCGCTTCCTTCTAGTTCTTTTAAGGTTATGTGCCAGAACATCTGTGCCCTTATGGTACCCGACATCCTTCACGTGTTAATTCCGTTCTTGTAGGACTTTTATATACGTAGTATAGTCCATTCAGGGAAACAACTTCTGCCACTAAGAGAATGTTTCCCATCCGACTCACCCATCTTCTCTTGAGCAATATCCGATTCTAAAAAGGTTGTGTGCGTTTCTCGAAAGGATGAGAGAATTATATTATATCGTGCTCTGCCGTATTAAAATCCTTTATAATACTGTCACATTGTGGTAAACAGCATTAATCTAGGAAACCTTTGTAAGGATACTAGGAATTCTGTAGTTACCCTCGGTATGTGCATAAGACTTGACCATACCGTAGTCTTAAAGTGAATTCTCTTCTACTACATTCATCTTCTCACTAAGCATGTACTCTAATAAGCCATGCTTTCGTAGGCATGAGAGCATCATATAATATAGAGTTCCGCTGCGTTAGAATCCTTTAATAATGTTAACTACAGTAAACAGCATTGAAATGTTGTAATATCTTTCTTATTGAAAGCTTCTTAGCAAAAGGCAGACAATATTTTATTTATGTTTGCTTAACTATCCCCTCAATCCGAGGTTAAAACCGCGATTGTAGGGGAGAGACACGGTTAGTTATTCCATCCCGCAGGAGAGAGACATGTAACCAACCACTCATGACCGACACCTACATGTTACTGCGTTGGTCTCTAAGGCGCGATAGCAGTCTCCGTTAGCCGTCTGGCTTTACTCTTCCAGAGTTGCCAGCTACTCCATTAAATAAAGGAATCTTATAAAATTATAATCGAACTTCAGGAAGTTCTTATTCATGCATATTTAAGCGAAACAAGACTTCGATAAATCTAGAAGCTAAGTAGGTGTTGTCTTAACAATCCCTTTAAGCGTAGTCCTTCCTAGGAAATTCCTGGAAGGATACTGGTAATTGAGTTGTTCTGCAAAGAAGTAACTACGGTATGTGTGATTTGCCGTATCGTATTCTCATACAGCAGATACTCTACTACCTTCTTTCCCTGCCGAGGCAGATAGAGAAAGGAAAAATTTTTACTGTCTTCGTTCTTTTCGTTAATAGAATGAGTATATATATCTCCTTAAGGAAGGAAGTTAATCCAGGAACTCTTTAAATCTTCGTGATTTCCTCATAAATCGCGGAAGAGACAGAATTCCTGTTCATCTGTAGGGTTTACGGAAGGAAGTAGATATTTCCTATCCGCCATCATACCCAAACATCGATGAGATTCTTATAAGAAAAACTCCCAAAGCTCTTGCCTCTTCATAACGAGGGAAGAGCATGAATGAAGGAGAGAGTCCACATTGAGAGGAACTGCCAAACACAGGAGTCTTCTGAATAATGAAAAAATGGCTTCTCTTAGTATCAGAATCCTTCTGACAAACGCGACGGCCGCCTGTGCGACATCTTGCACCTTTGCCAGGGGAAAGTTGCTCAAGTTAAAAACTCAAAGAGGAGCCTCGCGACTGACCTCTCTCTCATAAGAAGATTTGGAATATTCTGGCGCCTGGCTCCTTGCGCCTGGATAGTTCCGCGCGCCTGAAATGTTCCGCACGCTAGAAAGGAGACTCGCTCCTGGAACGTTCGCTTGCGTGGAAGGTCCCGTGTGCCCTGATAGTTCCGAGCACCTACTAGACCCCTTTTTGAAAGAGCCTCTTGCCCGGAAACGTTCAATGGAAGGATCGTTCTGATTGCCACTGTACTATAAGGCTCCTTGCTCTAGCCGTCTGTTTTTCTGGCGCAATTTGCGCCAGGCTGGCGCTTCGTCTCTTTGAAGGCGCCTTGCGCCAAGAAAAATTTTCTAGAACGCGGCTTGCGCTCAGTTGCTAGAACGCGGCTCGCGTTTGGTTGTAGGAACGCGGCTCGCGCTAGTCTGTTTTCTGGAACGCGACTCGCTGCTGGCTGTTGGAACGTGGCTCATGCTAGCTTGCTGGAACGCGGCTTCCTAAGTTCCTCTTTTCGGATGTAAGATGACGAGACGCACTTTTTTAAGGATGCCTTTTCAATGGCTATCCTTGGCAGTCTGGGACGCTCTACAGAACCTGCCGAGGGGACGCCTGACCGGTGGGGATTCTCTGAAACCTCCTTACGGCTTTCGACATTCCTTCTCCCCTGGGCTTGGGAGCTTGAAAGAGGTCTAGGCCTGGGAGCGAGACAGAGCCGATCAGACGCACCCTCCACTGCAATGGGGAACACTAGTAATCACTTCTTACCTTTCAATAGCTCGCATTTTGAGCCACAATCCTTGTCTTCAAATTGCAATTATGAATTTGAAGTTTCTGCGAAGTAAGAAGGTGATGAGGATGCAACACTACTAGTACTGTTAATACTCTAATTGCTCGTTAGTACGAGTTTCCAAAAAACTTTTAAAAGAAACGTATCTAGTTACATGCTTTACTGACTCCCTAAAGTAGGAAGTCAGTATATTTCCTCAATCAATTCTAACACTTATTACACGTATTAATGAATAAATATTAATATTTCCCTTTCTTGCAAACTATGTGAGTGTCTACCGAAAATTTCGGTAGTTACACGTCATATATTCTTCGAAATTTTCGAAGCCAATTTCATTAAAAAGTTAATAAAAGCGTATGCCGAACCAAAGACCCAGTACTTCCCTGCAAAAGACAGCCCAGAAGATCGATGGCGATGAAAAATACCAAATTTGTAACTAATTTGTATTTTTCATAACTAACAAACCTGAGGTCTTAACAGTTAAAGGCCCACCTCGAACCACCCCTCTAGCAGTCTAAACTGGGTTAGAAATATAACTGATGGGTCACAGGTAGCCGTGGGCATTCTGGGTATACATGCCCCGTGACCTGGTATAGATGCCATTAGTCCCTGGATCTCACAAGTGTAATTTTAATTCTACCGGTTTCCAGCTTGGCGCTAGTAAATCCTAATGTTAAGACCTCAGGTTTGTTAGTTATGAAAAATACAAATTAGTTACAAATTTGGTATTTGTTCATACACGAAACAAACCTTCGGTCTTAACATTAGGATAGACTTACTATTGGAGGGAGGTAAGTCTCTACAACTGACTGGGAGTTTGCCACCTTATCCATTTCCGAATATATAGGGAAATTCTAAGAGAATGGACAATGAACCTAGGACCAAAGATATAAGCGGATCTATTGGTTTCCTCCCACTGGGTGTAGATACCATTCTACTGTTTACTCTTGTCCCTTGCGACTGGATCCACCTTCACCCCTCTTTTCCTTATTATCCAGAGGGGTGTGTTGCTACTGAAAAGTATATCATCAGCTAAGATAGCTTCACAGTATGGCTGACCATCTCACCTGCATCTAGTCCGTTCCAGCACATGACGGTACTCTCCTTCATATTGCCCGTAGTTAAAGGAGTAGGAAGAAAGTAGTAAAGAAAAAAGACCCGTCATCCCATTCATTCTACTTTCATACCTTCATCTTAGACTAGACGCAAACTGACCCGCCAGGGGCACTGGATGAACTATATCACTTGTTGGGCCGCCACCACTGGACCCAAGGAAAAGGTGTCCAAGGATCTATGGGCAACATCTTTCAAATAAAATGAGGTGAAAGTTGTTTGGCGCTTCCACACGCCAGCTTTCAGAATTTTATCCACAGACATGTTCTTCTTAAATGCCAGGGAAGCACTCACACCCCTGATGTCATGAGCTCTAGCTCCCACCTGGCTATCTGACCCTCTGTCTTCTGCAGTATAAGCATCTCTGATCGTCTCCCTTAGCCAAAATGATATTGTATTCTTGGACACTTCCTTCTTGTTCCGTCCTGTACTTACGAACAACCTCTGGCACCCCGGCCTGAGGTGCCTTGTTCTCTTTAAGTACTCCCTTAGTGCCCTGACGGGGCACAGGAGCATTTCAGCTTTGTCGTTGTCTACAAAGTCTGCCAAGGAAGGTATGGTAAAGGAGTCGAATCTGCCGTCTACTATTGTTGGATTTTGGGTCTTGCCACGAATTCTGGGACAAACTCACACACCATTGATCTCCAACCTCTCGAGTGCTTTATGAGATATGAGAGGCCATGTAGCTCCCCCACCGTTTTGGTTGAAGCCAGGGCCAATAAGAAGACTGTCTTCAGGGTCAGGCTCCTATCCGTGGACTGCCTTAGTGGTTCGTAGGGGGTTTTGTCAGACTACTCAGTACCTTGGTCAGATCCCAATCTGGGGCTTTTAGCTCCTTTGGTGGGCATGACTGTTCAAAGCTCCTCATCAGCATGGCCAACTCCCATGAAGACGATATGTCCACTCCTTTCATTCGTAAGACTGAGGCTAGAGCAGCCCTGTACCCCTTCACTGCAGATACAGACATATGTTTTTCTGTTCTGAGATATATCAGAAAGTCTGCTAACTGCTGAATAGTGGTACCGAGTGGAGACACATTCCCTCTACGACACCAATCACAGTATGCTGACCACTTTCCTTGGTATACTGTCGCAGATGATTTTCTGATATTACCTGCCATCTGAGTTGCTGCTTTCTGCGAAAACCCTCGCTCTCGGAGGAGATACTTGACAGTCTCCACCCGTGAAGCGATAGGGACTTCACCGACTGGTGGTACCTCTCCACGTGAGGCTGACACAGAAGGTTGCTCCATGGAGGTAAACTCTCTTGGCACATCTACTAGGAGTTCCAGTAGGTCTGGAAACCACTCTGCTTTCGGCCATAACGGGGCTACCAGGGTCATCTTGAGGTTCTGAGACCGCATTACCCTGTTCAGAACCTGACGGATTAGACAACATGGAGGAAATGCGCACACGTCCAGATTGTCCCAGGGGTGTTGTAGCGCATCTTCTGCTACTGCCTCTGCGTCCGGGACTACTGAACAATACACTTCCAACTTTTTGTTGTACCTGGTTGCGAATAGGTCTATGATCGGTCCTTCCCACAACATGAGCATCCTGTCCACTACCTGTTGGTGTAGGGACCACTCCGTTCCCAAAAGCTGATCCCTGCGGCTCAACTTGTCGGCCACTATGTTTCTTTTTCCCGGAATATACCTGGCCTTGATGTCTACCAGGTTCTTTATAGCCCACTGGTGAAGTTGAACTGTCATCACATGTAACTGCCGAGAAACTAGGCCTCCTTGCTTGTTTATATAAGCTACTACTGTGGTGTTGTCTGACATCAATACCACTGAGTGTCCCTTTACTCTCTCCCTGAATTCTTGTAGAGCCAGGAAAGCTGCTTTCAACTCCAGCACGTTTATATGGAGTTCTCTGTCCTTGCAACTCCATTTTGCTGACACCATCAACTCCTCCATATGGGCTCCCCAGCCTTCTAGTGACGCATCCGAGAACAGCAAGAGGTCTGGGGAGGATTGTTGAAGGGGGACACCCACTGTCCAGATTGTCGTCGTCCACCCACCACAGCAAGTCATTTCCTCACTTCTGTCGACAAGGAATTTGCTCGTACGGGTGATCTACTGTTGGTGACCAAAACTCCTTCATCCTCCATTGTAGGGACCGAAGGTGTAGCCTTCCTTGTGGTACTAGCTTCTCCAGGGAGGTTAGGATTCCCAGCACCACCTGCCACTGTCTTGCTGGCTGTGTCTGCTTTCCCAGAAAGGCATTCACCACTTGTTTGCATTTCTCTACTCTTTGGTCTGTCGGGAATACTTTGGCTTGTGTTGTGTCTATCACCATTCCCAGATATTCCAAACGTTGACTTGGATCCAGCTGCGACTTCTGCTGATTCACCACAATACCTAGGCTGTGACAAAGCTGCAGGAGGGCCGCCCTGTCCCTGAGTAATTTCTCCCTGGACTTTGCTATCACCAGCCAATCGTCCAGATATCTTATTAGCCTGATCCCCTGAGCATGCGCCCACGCCGACACGAGGGTGAACACTCTTGTAAAAACTTGAGGAGACGTTGTCAATCCGAAGCACAGGACCTTGAACTCAAAAGCTTTCCCTGCAAGACTGAAGCGGAGAAATTTCCTTGAAGACTGATGGACTGGTATCTGAAAGTATGCGTCCTTTAGATCGACTGTCAGCATAAAGCTCTCCGATTCTGACTGCTTGTAGAAAACCGTTTTCGGAGTTTCCATCTTGAAACTGGTTTTCCTCATAAACAGATTCAGCGTTGACAGGTCTATTACTGTCCTCCACTCCCCGTTGGCTTTGGGTACCAGGAAAATCCTGCTGTAGAAGCCTTTTGTCGGACTGCATACTTGTTGCACAGCTCCTTTTTCCATCATCTTCTTCACTTCGTCCTGCAGAATAGTGGCCTTCTGAGATTTGTGGGCATAAGTGACGTGGGGTAATGGTTGATCTGTCAGGGGCGGGGTTACCTCGAACGGAAATCAAATACCCGATCCTGAGAACATCCACCACCCACTGCTCTGCCCCTAGTTCCTGCCACACCTTCCAGTGATTTGCCAGGCAACCCCCCACTGGTGTGGCCGAGTGATGGGAGGCGCCCATCCTATCTTCTTGAGCCTCTCCCTCTTCCCCTATTGCCCCTTCCTCTGTTGTTTCTATTGTGAAAGGGCCGATGAGTTATCCTCTTTGGGGAAGAGGGTCTTGTGACTCTATTAGGGATGCTATGTCTCACTGTCTTCTTTCGAGACATCTGCTGTTGTCTTCCCTCCAAAGGAGTAGTTTGACTGTTAGAGGTTTTCCTAACTGCCTGTTGCACCAACCTATCGTTAGTGTCCATCCTTCTTCTATCTATCGCCTCTTCCAGTATGACCTCTGGCAACAGTAGTTGCGATTCCAAGATATCCCCATTCCTCATTGCTAACAGGGAATCCAAATCCACATTGCGGCTTAGTCTAGCCAATGCTGCATCTCTCCTCATTAGCAGGATATTTGCCCAAACATTGGCACTTACATTTGTCAGGTACGCAATTGCCTTGGACCCTGACTGTAGTAATCTAATGAACAATGGTTCATCCACTACTTTCCTTGTTGCTTCCGAGGATGCAATTTTCGCCACTGCTGTTGACCAAAGGTCTAACCAGGACGCAGCCTGAAAGACAGAAGAAGCTGTTGCTTCTAACGTAGCAGCCTCTTGGTACGTCATCGAAGGGCACTCCATTTTAACCTGATCCAAGGTTAATCCAGGCCTTAACCTTACAACATTAGGGTTCATTTGTCTAGACAGCAAAGGGACCTTCGGTGTCGTATAATATTTCCTTTGCTTTATCATTGGAGGGGGAATAAATTTAAATGATCTATTAGATCTTAAGGAATTATCCCTCCCTGCAATCTTTGCGTTTACGTGTTGCAAGACCGATTCCGCATGACTCGAACAAGGCAATTCATACGACACCTTGGTATCCCTCTTTAGTCCAAACGCCATGTCAATTCCAGGAGGAAGCATACTGGCCGGTGTTTCTGTCTTCTCCGAAAGGCTATTGAATTGACGAATCAAATCAATAACCTCTGCATACGAGGCCAGAAACTCTTGGTTTTCTCCTTCCTCCGGCCTAGTGTACCACTCTCCGTCACGAGAGATGTTGTCTCGCCTCCTATCTTCTGACAGACGGCCCGGAATTCCACGGCCGCCTGCCCCTACGGCCGCGGTCTCTTTGATCTTTGCTGGCCGCTGTTGGCTCGATCCCAGATAGTCAGCAGGGGAACGAGAACGTCTCACTCTTTCTCTGCTCACGGATCTAGAGCGAGAATCTCGTCTAGATCTCCAAGATGAAGGCTCCCTTAAGACAGAGGTAAGTTCGTCTCTATTAGCATTGGCATCGTTTTCGAGCGTCGGCGAGCCCGGCCTCGGCCTTCTATCCAGACGGACACTGCCTTCCACGAACGTATCCGCCGAGGTTGCCAACTCTCTATTTTTCGTACTTTTAATAGGAGCCTTATCGTCCTTCGTACGTATTTTGAACGGCCTTACGGGCGAAACTGGGACCTGCATTCCATCCTCTGCTGCACCTTTCGCCGCCAATGTCGATTTTACCAGAGTATCGCAGTTTTTGCGATCCGAACTGGCAACTCCGCCTCGGCCGCTAGCTCGCCGGCCGTCACCTCTCTCGCTTGTTCGGACTCTTGCGAACGGCTTCGTCTGCCAACCTTGTGCTTAATAGCCACTGATTTTCCGACCTTCTTGCTGACTTGGAAATGACAGTCTTGGTCCGAAGAAGAGGAAGAATTGATTCTTCTCCTCTTGGCCCGAGGATCCGCTAGGAACTCCCGAATCCTCCTCCAACGCTTGACTGGCGCTCGCCGTGACGTTATCGGACTTAGCGATGACGCCGAACTAGAGGAAGAAGACGAAGAAGGCGAATCACACTTTTTCTTTTTGTCTCTCTTATTCATTCTCTCCTCTATATCCTGTAATTTCTGCATTACAGTTTGCATTGACGGGTCAGAAGGCGTATTAGCGTCTGGGTGCAGCGAAAAAGGCCGAGAATCGGTCTGTGACGTCATCACGCCTGCCATCTCAGAGTGTGAGTATGTTGTGACGTCATCCCTCTCGTAGGGAGAGACTGAGAGGTTTCTGCTGGCAACCGCACGTTTGCTGCCAAACTACCTCCCACGTTCTGCATCGCTGTAAATACTGAGTGGGATGGTGAAGCAGCGGCATTAATTCCCATAAATTGCAAGCCCGGGGGATGAGGAACATTCAGCGCTGCCGGACCCTGCTGGAACCGTGACGTCATATAATGCGCAAGCAGACCATCCAAGGTTGGTACGCCTGGTAGGCCTAGCGCTGACCACGTACCATCTAACCTATGCGCTTGAGTAGCAGGAGCCTGGAACAAAGATGGCGGATCTCCCCCTCTACTTGCTGGGAACAAAGGAGAGTGCAAATTATTCATAAAATTACCCAAGGCCCCTCCTGACGTTTCCGATACAGAACCGCTAGGAGAAACCGAAGGGGTATGAGACAATTCAAAAGCAGGTGGAGAAACATATGGAGCAGCCTGGTTTATTACCGATACAAAAGAAGCCGGTAAGGTTTGGTCATCCAAAGATGGCGTCACCCCCTTTCTTTTGTATTGGCTTTTCCCATAGAACTTCTTCCACTGTTCCACCGACCAACCGCGACAAACAGAACACGGATTAGTAACCGTACATACGTTTTCCCTGCACCTACTACACGTTGGATGAGGATCCGTCGACACCGAAGTTAGGAACCTAGAACAAGGGAAGCCACTGACTCCTGGGCATTTCCTTTGTCTCTCTTCGAAGCGGTAGACGATCCCGATGTTGAGGCAAAATTCTCCATCATACCACGTATACACTCTTACCACACACTGATCACACTTGGAGAAAGAAAAGGAATGAAAAATAAAAAATGAAATGGATAAAGAACGGGCAAACTGAAAAACCGGCTTTAAATGAGATAGACAGTAACACGTCTTATCTTAAAGGCGGTAGGAAAATAACTGATGGGTCACAGGTAGCCGTGGGCATTCTGGGTATACATGCCCCGTGACCTGGTATAGATGCCATTAGTCCCTGGATCTCACAAGTGTAATTTTAATTCTACCGGTTTCCAGCTTGGCGCTAGTAAATCCTAATGTTAAGACCGAAGGTTTGTTTCGTGTATGAACAAACGAAAATCAAGTCAGGAGGTAGCAACAACATATGTTGACACTACCGCGACAGAGAAAATCTGGTTCTAGAACGGGAATGGTTCCTATTCCTGCCACCCAGCGGCAGGGGGGTAGATCACCTGACCTACCTGCAGCGTGTGCCGCGAAATTCGAATTTCTGTCGGACGTCAGAGACATAAGCTAAGTATATATCTGCCGGGGAAGTTGCATGTACAAAAACTAGCCCTCACACTCGTTGTAACATTACTGCTTTCAGCAGCTCTCAGCCAAAGCAATTTACTGATCAAGTCACATCATGTACCCCAACAACAGAGTGCCAACTGACTAAATTTTAACTATAATCGCTTTTACTAACTCCATGACTTCCTAACTCCTATCCAACACCGCCAGTCTCTGTAAAAATGTAATCCACAGGCCTGATTGCCCTTCCTGACTGCCACCAACTGTTACAAGGGTCTAATTGACCTCATCTTATAGAAGGTAAAAACACCATCTGGTAACATGACCTACCTCAAGCATCCACCACAAACTGGCATCTCTGTAGCTAAATCAAGTTATTGATTAAATTTAGACTAAAACCAAACTCTGGGATACAAAAATAGAGCTTTTATATTTTTCTCAAAAAACTAACAAGAAAAAAGGAAAATGAATTGGAGATCCCAAAAACATGAAATACAATCCCTCCTAATTATAATCATCTCAATTAAAATGGCACACCCCCCACTTCAGCAGAACACATCAGTTCAATCCCTAGTATTTCTATTTTCCCAAAACCAAAGAAATAAAAGTATCAGTCGGAGAATTCATTTTATGTGGTGACATTCGAATCCATCAGGGGAAAGAAACCACAATTATCAGAAATAAACTATAAATGGATACACACGATTAAATAGAAAAGCATAATTATGACATAGGAGAAAAAGGAAATTTTTTCACTATACTCTGGCTCCTCTTGGGGCATCTGTAAAATGTTCAATTGTTTAACAAAGACTTTCAGCACTATTACCTTTCTGGATGGATCTGTGCTTTCATCTATGCCTACTTCCATGGATCACTCAATAGTTTCTTATCTAGAATAGCCACTTTTTGTCTTTGGTCTCATTAAATTACACACTAAGGAGCCCTGGTGTTCGCTTGTACGAACATATTAAATTGTTCTAGAAGATTCCATGAACACTCCCTGTTTGACACATGAACAGACACATGTTCGCATTTTTTCTGACTTCATGGTTGCATGACTCTCCATTAACAGCTAGGTCAACTTGCGCACTCATGTTCTCGCCTCAGAGGCTTGATAATGTTTTGCCCTCGTAAGTATTTGCTGATATCTTGAAGCTTTTCCACAACACTCACAACTGTTAGCTGACCATTCCAATTGGTTCCCAACAAAGTCTGTTGCACCCTATATTTAAATTTATATCGTTCTCAGTAGTGCAGTTCACACATATGTACAACATGTCTAAATTATGTACTGTTCTGGCATTCTGGATTTGGGTCCAGCAGGTTATTCATCAAATGTCAAGGGTACTATAACAAAAATACTAAATATAAATGCCCCGTTTCCTAGCATTTTTATTGGGACTTATTGATTAAAGAATACTAGTATTTTAAAAACAAAAATATAAAACTTCAGCTGCTTAGGAATTTCATTCACATGTTTAGTTAATTGTCATTCCTAATTCTATTCTAAAAATAAAACTGAAATCCTACATGACTAGATAACCTATTTCATGGATGCCATTCTTAAATGTGTGAACTACACTAATCTGATTTCTAAACTGGTTTTGATTCTGAACTCTTGGTTGTCCTCAAACTTATAATTACAGTACATATTTACAACTTCAACCACAGGTTAACAAATCAAGTAAGAACCTGGCCTGATTTTTTTAATAATGACTTAAATCTCAAGTAAACTTACAGTCTATAACATAGTACCCTTACCTGGCAGAGCTAAAGATGCTTTAAATCGATGGCACATGTTTTGGTATTCACAGTTTTTAACTATACTACTATCTGGCATCGCTCGGGTAACACCCTGAAAAGATGAAGAAAAGATCAACCTTAAATCAGACTGGCATGACACCACAAAATTTCTATGCCCTCCTCCCTGACTGGGAGTGGATACAGACCATCTTCCATTGTCTTTGACAAGATGGTAAGTTACTTTTTATCTGTAAATGTACCATCACCAAGAAGGTTCAAGTGTGTGGACGAAATAGAAAGATGTTAAAAGTGCTAATTATTAGTATTTTTGTGTTTTTTCAAAAGTACTAGCATCAATCCTGAAAGATACCAAATTCAAATTCAATATAATTTGCATTTCTCCTACGATATGATCCTATGCTTTCATAGATGGAGTACTCAGAGCCAAAACGCACTGGGGCTTTCTGTTGATTTATAAATAAAAAACAAATGCTCCTCAAACATGTCAACCTTTGACCTGCCCAATGGGCATTTTTTTTTATTTATAAGTCAGCCAACAGCCGCAGCAAGTTATGGCGCCGAGTACTCCATCCATGAAAGTATATGTTCTTATTCCTGTTAGAACAAATATGGAGTCTTTAAACCTGAAATTCATATTCCCTGACATTACATTATATATTATGTTTAACTGAAAAAAAATTAACTTAAATGAATATGTAAGCTGTTACAATTCATTACAGTTAAAGCTCCTCTAAAACTAAATTGCTTACAGTAATTCTATAAACAAATTTAAAAATAAATAAATGGTTAAAACTGTATTAATAAATAAAGGCCTTGTATACTTTCAATAAATCTTCCTCTAATTTCTATACAGTTTAAAATTCTACTCTTGATCAGTTACAAAAGTATAATTTTGAAGATTACTGTATATTTCCCAGCATTGAACATGATGCTTTTTTCTGAAGTATACCTCTGAATTTTACCAAGTGCCCTATAGGGTGAAGGTTATGATTTTCATAAGTGTATTCTAACCCCAGAGGAAGGTAATCTTCACTGAACTCTTGTATATAAACTCTAAATAAAGAGTATAAATCAAACTTAGTTAAGATAATAGAAAAAGGATTATAGAAAAAGCAAAAGATTGTGTAAAAAATAAAGTCACAAAGATTCATTTCTACATCAGTAAATCTAGGTAAAGCAAAACTTGTGATCAAACAAGGTCCTCTCTGGGGTGTCATGTTTGTTGCAATATAATGTTAATCAATATTCTTAATAATTCCTATTGAGGTATTTTAGTTTTTTCTCTATCTGGTTAAAAAAAATTGCTATAGTTAAAATCTTCAAATAATGCATTGGCTGTTGCCTCACCTACTTGCATCCACTAAGACACTGTTGCCTATTAAAACTTCTTACAAAACATGAATGGGCAGTTTATTCTGTTTATGTTACTTGATAATCTTTTCATGTTTTTCAGTTCATTGTTACATCAACTTCTGAAGTGCTCATTAAATTTTGATTAATAATCTTTTCAAGTTTTTCAGTTCATTGTTACATCAATTTCTGAAGCGCTCATTAAATTTTAACAAAAGAGTCAACATAAGAAAACTATATTATTCAATATATCCTGTAGCATCCAAAACCAAGGAACTTCAATGCATATCAAAAGTTAATACTCACAACACACCATTATAACAAAGCCTTCATCCTATGGCGGAGCAATCTTATTTTTATGTTTACTACTATCGCTTATCAGCACTGAAAATCTGGTTAACAATGTTGTTAGCCAAGCGTCGTTAAACTGGAGAGCTGTTAACTGACACTGCCAGTAAATGGGGACTGCCTTTATAATCTTATATGTATTTCTTTCAAGTGAACTATGTACATAAAGGACAGCACTCAAAGCCACTTGATCACTAACCTTCTCTTTATCTTTTGGAGGATGTGGATGAGTGATGTGCTC
Source organism: Macrobrachium nipponense (assembly GCF_015104395.2). NCBI lineage: Eukaryota > Metazoa > Arthropoda > Malacostraca > Decapoda > Palaemonidae > Macrobrachium > Macrobrachium nipponense. The sequence continues at coordinate 32,554,828 of NC_087215.1, forward strand.
TGTCGTTATATTAGACCCAGGCTGCCTGACAGAGTCATTATTTGAAATGTTGCTGCTGGTGTTATCCTGGTTGTGAGAAGCGACGACGCTGCTCGGCTGCTGTTGCTGTGGGGGCTGTGAGGGTGGCTGCGATGGAGGCTGTTGCTGTTGTTGCTGCTGCTGGATGTTGTTAGTATGATGATGATGATGGTGGTGATGATGGTGATGATGTTGAGTCTTAAGGAGATTCTTTTTGTTTTGTTCATTGCCTATTTGTGTTGTGGAAGTGACAGTGTTTGTGGAGGGGACGGTATTTGTGCTTGTCGTGATTGAGATGCTGTTGCTGATGGGTGTGGTTGTGACGGTAGTGGTGGTCATGGTGGTAGTTGTCGTACTGACGTGACTAGTTGCATTCGGATTACTTGTGGTTGTTACATTTGCTACTTCTAAGCTACCGAGACTATTCGTTATAACCACCTGAAATGTAAAAAAAAAAGAAGCTTTCACTTTGTCACAATTTTGATCTCTGAGAGAACATCTATACTATCTATGCTTCTGTTCCATTTTATACACCAGAATTCCTCAGATACAACAACAACTAAGATTTTGTTTTCCAAATCAGGTAAAAGCAAAAATTGAACAACAATGAAGATGAAAATATTTCTTAGAACACTAAACTGGAACCATCAAGTACAGTGGATCCCCATTATTCACGTTCTCGGAACTCGCAGATGCCCATCCGCAGATTTTTCTGTGGAACCTATCTAAAAATTATTCATGGGAGGACTCGCTCATTCGTGGGTTTTTCTGTGGAACGTATTTATAAAATTATTCGCGGGTCCCCCACTATTTGGGGATGTGGTAATATTAAATCATACAGGTACTTACTGGTGATGAATGTTCAATATAGCTGATGATGACAGTTGCGCAGTCTGATGCATGATGATGAAGATAGACTGCAGAGGAAAGTAGAGAAGTTACATCTCCTCTAAGGGTGCTTCTTCACCTTCTTCAGGAGGCACCTCATCAGGGATTTAGGGAGGCTGCATCATATGGAGGTACTTACACATTCTACAAAGGTGTTATGATAAGGCTTCACTAGTTCACTAACAGTACTGACAAACTTTGTGGCCCTTTCTTCCCTCTTATCCCATGCCTTGAGCATTGTCTCTATCTGCCTGACTTCCCTGATCAAATTATAGACCACGAAATTCTTCAAAGTCCTATTACGTTGATGGGATAGTAGCAAAGAGGGCAGCAAGTTCCTCTCCAAGAATGGGCTCACTGAGTATTTTACCCTGTTTGTGCTAGTTCTCAATGAAGGTGACTGCACTTCAGCCATGTGGTAATGGCCTGCTACTTTTCCATGACTTTTGCCCTCTCTTAACATAACAATCATATCTATTTTCTCCTCATCTGTCATAACTGTAAGGGCCTTGGCGCTTAGGCTCTTTGCCAGAAGCCTTAAGAGATGCAGAATGTTTAGAAGTCATTTTAAATTATTCTGTAGTATACACTGTACCATACTTGCAAAACAGACACAACCGATAGAACATTGAACTGCGTTGGGTCATTTGGGCGTAAATTGCGCATTGATATTCTGTGTATGCTGTACATTTTATAAAATGTTTTGTTTCAAGATGATTTTTAAACATATGTTCGTACATAAAGTCTTTAAAGAATACTATAAGTATGCAGAGTATATCTAAAATATGTAAAACAACAGGATCAGGGTATGTATGTTTTCATCTGCGGTACGTAGTATTTTCATGCATACTTACAAAGTATATTTTCGTGAATAAATACATTTGTTCATATGCGAACAAACCTTCAGTCTTAACATTAGGATAATTTCTAGTGCCTAGCTGGATCCAGTTAAAAAACAGATGAAAGCAAGGAATCTTGTGATATCTGGCAACGCATGCATAGATTGGGTGAAGAATGGTCAAAGACCATTCACCTACGCCAATGCATCAGTCTTTTCTTAACAGCCTGGGCGAGTTTATGTAGTGGTTAACCTCTCTTGGCCTTTACCCGGTTCATTGCCCGTTTCGCTTGTGTTTAGTGTGTGTTATGTTTGCTGATATTATGGATTCTTCTGCTCCTTCTCGGCCTCGTCAACATGAGTGCCCCAGAATTCCAGGTTTTCTGTGTTCTCGTTTTTCGGCTTCAGCGGCGACCGATCCCCACATCACATGTAGCAGGTGCCATTCTAATTTTTTTACTATAACGAATCCTTGCACGGAATGCCGGGCATGGCCTAAGGAGCAGTGGAAGTCGTTTTATAGCAAGAGAGAGCATCGGAGGGTTTCAACTCTTCCCTCTTGGGAAGGTTTTTCTCCTCTTCCCGATGCTTCATCTCCTGCAGTATCCAACTCCCATAGTAATGTTGTTCCTGTGTCTCCTTCCTTTTCTTCTATTGATTTGTCGCTGGAAGTATCAGGAGGCCACCAGGCTGAATTTTGTAATGTTGCCCCTTCTTCTTCAGGAGTTAATCTGATTCCTGGGAAGGGGGAGGCTTTTTCATCATTCTCATTTATTCCAGAGTCGGAGATGTCCAAGATGGCGGCGATTTGGAAGACACTCGGGCTAGGGAGTATCACGTCCATGGAGAGGTTGCTTGGGCACATTATGGAGGCTCGTTAACCCCCTCCTTAGGCTGGCCTGACCGTCCCCCTTCCTCCCAGCCTCGTCTTCGTGGGTAGACGAGGTCAGCCATCTTGTATCGCTCCGCCAGTGACAGTTGCCACTTCTTCGAGTTGGAGGGAAGCTGTGGCGTCAGCCCCATCAATGACGTCATGGGATTCATTGTTGTATATTCCTCCACCAGTGGCGTCTGATTCCCCTTCACACAGAGGGGAAGCTGTGACGTCATCACCACTTGTGACGTCACTCCCAGTCGTCTCCTCTGCATTGCCTCTCTCAGTTGTGACGTTATCTCTGCTGCCCAGATCTGTACATCTCCCTTCCATGTCATTGGAGCCTTTTCTTGCAGATCACTCTGAGATTATATGCCAGGCAGTGCTTAACCTCTTCATTACCGAAAGTTTGTTTGGAGGTAGGTGGGTACCACCATTGAAGTCTACTATACCGCACCGGGTGCATAAAGGTGGTACGCATAGTACCACCAAAACTCCTCTTTTCAGATAGGGACTTCCAATCATTCTGTAATTTCGGTTTGAAGAGTTTGGAGCAAAATAAACAGTATGACACGATGCCAGACGTATGATGAACCCAAAAAAATAGTATTATTACTGCTTATAGTAGTGTGTAGGTGACAGATGAACTGCGTCTCAACAAAAAATCACAAAACCAGACAAGCGTAAACATGTAATAACTTCTACCCAAGTAAAAAAACCAGTTGTATCATCATTTACTGTATTTATTTATTTATTCACTTATTACATTTTACAAATAAAAGATATGAACACCAGATAAATGAAGGTAGAAATAAAGCCTTATAGTAACTTTATATATAAAAAAACAAACCAGAGAAAAAGCAAAAAAGCGATTTTTTCTGAGGACAAGAAACTTGAAAAATTAGTTTAGATACCCCTAAAGTTGTTTTCTGTGATGAAACTAATCTTAGAAAACGTAGAAAATGACATCGCCCAATTTTTGAAAGATATACTATAAAATTTGCGATTTCCATATTTATTGGCGGGGCTTTCGCTTTAGTTTTTGCTCTTTATTTTTTTTGTTATTACGTGCTTATTTACTGTTCTATTTTGATAATACTTTATGTGCATGTTCCAGGTGCAATATACCAACATTCTGTAAGACCGAATTTCTATTCAAGACCGTAGTTTTCTCACCGACCACCAGTGTCCCTTGTACAAGGGACACTGAGTTTCACATTTTTTTTCATAAAATCATTTATTTTCCCTGTAGGATGATAAAACTAACAGAGAATATGCGTTATTATAGTGCTAATAATACCTGATAATTTCATTAGCCTGTCTTGATTAGTGTATTTTTGGCAAATATTTTTACGATGGGCACCCCTCCAAACTCGAGTCACTACCGAGAGATTCAGTTTGGCAGCGAACACAATGTTTACATTCTGCTCACCCACCCGGTAAAGAAGGGGTTAAGAGGATGGACTCTGTTTTGGATGATAAGTTGGCTGCCTTGTCGGTTGGGAGGATTGGAAGGAAACGCGTTGCTTCGTCCCCACCTCCTGCGAAGAGATCGCATAAGAAACCAGTGCTGTCTTCATCTCCCTCTTCCAAAAAGTTGGAAGGCTAAGGACTTTGCTCTTTCTTCACCTACGAGGGAGGAACAACGCGGATGTGTCTCGAGAGTGTTGGTGTTTCGGAGAGTGTTAGTGTATCTTCCCTTGAGCAATCTGCAGCAGCTGCTTCGTCCTCTGCATCAAATCGTGGGCGTGTTGCAACCTCCCCCATCCGTGCACGTTGCGAGTGTTGCAACCTCCCTTGTTCATGCACACCGCGAGTGTGTTGCAACCTCCCTCGTTCATGCACACCGCGAGTGTGTTGCAACCTCCCCTGTCCGTGCACATGATGCAAGTGCTCCTTCTTCTCCAAGGCCTATTCGTTGCCGTAAGGATCTCAAGGCACCTGTCAATAGGTCGAAGATGGTGCAGCAGAAATGTTTGCCTGCCCCTCTCACTGGTGCTTCCAAGAGTCCGATTCAGGAGGATTCTCCTTCGATCTCGAGTGTTCGGGATTCCTCTCCAACTCACGTTCGTAAGTCTGCCACGCCTGTGACCATTCACGGACATGTTAAAGAGTCATCTGATGGAGGAGAACGTGGTGATGTTCCTAGTGTTTGGTGGGTTCGTCTCAGGAGCCGACACGTGGACCCAGCCCAGACAGGTTAGTTGGTGTTTCAGACTGTTTGGCTGCTGATCCTTCCGTTAATTTTAATGGGGAAGGTGCCTTAGAGGAGCCTACACATCCTTCTCTTCGTCGATCTCCATTGCCAGAGCAGGAGGAGGGAGACACACAAGAGTTTTTGTCTTCCTTATAGGAAGCTGTTGATCTCATTCCTGGGTTCAACAATGTAAAAAGTAGGACTCAGGTTCGGTCGTCTTACACTCCTTGCTTGGAGGCCTTGGTGGGAGCTACGCAGGACCCCAAATCATCTCTTCAGCTTCCCTTGTCGGGGCACGTCCAGTCAGTCTTGCATAAGGTTAATGCCTCTGTTTTGGTCCGGGATGGTTCACTTTGCTCTAGGGGCTCTGCCAAGCTACTACCCCACCTCTCACGAGGCATAAGAAGTACTATGCTACGAACTCTGCTTTTCTGATGTCGCACCATCTTAACCCAGACGTCATTCGCCTGAAGCCGAGTGAGGTCAGTGGCTCCGTCCCTGTCTCCACAAGATGCCTCAGCATTGGAATCTACGGCAGCCTCCATGTTGCAGATGGTTTCTTGGTTGGACTTCTGGTCTGTGGTCATTGCCAAGATAGCTTCTGACAGTCCCAGAAGGGTTGGTGAGTGCATCCTTGCTTGCCAGTCTGTTGCGGTCCAGAGGCAAGGTATTTTCGTATATGGCTCACCTCAGTGTTAATTTATAAGCTAACCTTCTGCTGATTAGAAGAGACGCAGCTTTGTCCAGGATGGAGAGATCAGTTGACACAGAGTCCTTGCTGGCATTGAGGAACAGAGATCTGTTGGCATCCCAATATTTGTTTCCTCGGACCGAGCTCAAGAATGCAACCGGGATCAGGCTGACAACAAGGACAGACTGGTGCACCAGGCTGTGTCTAAGTCGGAGTCTCGACCTCGGAGACGTCCAGATCCTCCTCCTCCCCCTGTCCAGCAGCAATCAAGAAGATTGTCGCCTGGTAGGCCGTCGAGGTATTCGAGTTCAGCAGGGCCTTTCCATTTGATTCAGCCTAGGTCAGGGCTCAGTGTCCCTTCGCTTTTGTTCCTTTAAGCCAAGAAAGGGCCCAAGGGGCAGAGGTAAAGGGGGGGCCGTCAGTAGGTTAGGCGTCTCTACCTCCTGCGCCACAGGTAGGGGGGTGCCTAGCTGGCCATTGGGCCAAGTGGCAGAGTTATGGGGCGGAGAAGTGGTCCCCCGTATTCGTGGGGGATGCGTACCAGACACCCCCCCCATGAATAGTTAGAACCCACAAATAGTTGGAACCCCTATAAAAATGCTTAAAACCTTCTACTATGTTCGTTAAAACTCAAGAAAAACCCACTAAAAATGTTTATACCAGGTTTTTTAATAGTTTTATCACAAAAAGTGCATTTTATGATAAAATTGATAAAAAAAAACAGGAATTTTTGGATATTTCTCAGAAAATACCACGAATAGGTGAATTTCCTGCTAATAATGCGGGGAAATGTTCCAAAGAGAAATCCGCAAATGTGTGAGTCCGGGAATCCGGGAAACGTGAATACAGGGGGTCCACTGTACACATGTAGTACCATAAATATTCTCTAATCTCAGTAAAAGTGAGAGAGAGAGAGAGAGAGAGAGAGAGAGAGAGAGAGAGAGAGAGAGAGAGAGAGAAATTACATGAACTTTAGTCGGCAACACAAGACAACCTTAGTGGCAATTGGCTTCCCCTTCGTTCACATTCCTTGATATATTTGACAGCTGTGGACCTCAGCTTGGCTACTTGGAGTTCAAAAGAAAGATGCAGGGAGACTGGAAATTTATAAACTAAAATCTTACTAATTCACTATAGTATTTTCTTTGATGAATTAATTGCTGTTTACATTAATAACAACATTTGAAAATTAATAAATCATTATTTATCATACAAAAAACATACATCTCTGTGAAACAGAGAGAGAGAGAGAGAGAGAGAGAGAGAGAGAGAGAGAGAGAGAGAGAGAGAGAGAGAGAGAGAGAGAATTATTATTTTTATTATATATCATTTAATCTTATTGAACTTACCAATACAGTATTAATCAATATTAATATTTGAAAATTAGTGAGTCATTTTTGTATAAAAAAGATGTATTTACTCATGATAATAACAACAAAATACACTATTTTATTAGTGAATATTTATTGTTGTAATGACCCGCTAATAAGCGAATTTCCCGCAAATAATGGGAAGATGTGGTCCAAAGAAAAATCCACGAATGGGCAAGTCCACGAATCTCGAGAACACTTCAGAGTTCCAGTAGCACAAATTATATAGCAAAGCTAAAACTAAAGATTTTAAGAGACCTTATTTCCACAACAAAATAAACTTGTATGCTTAACAACCTATTGGACAATGGCACACACAAGATCCAAGCTAAATTTAGTGATCTTGTCATAGTAACATTTGAATAAAAAGGATTTCATATTACAAAAAGGATACTAAAACCTGTTATAAAAAAAACTCACTAAGAATGCTTATGGACTTCAGTAAAATATACTGACATTATAATGTACAAGTATATATCTGATTCCAACCAATCTGAAAATACAAAAAACTAACAGATTTCTACATTTAATCAAACATCCACTAAACTAAGGGATCTACTGACCAGATCTAATGAAAACAAGCTGTGTGGACTCATTAAATCTTAAATCTAAGGTACCTTACCTCTTGACACTGGCCATACAAGTCAAGCACCACAAAAGGATTGGGAGGAATTTCCTTGGCAGCAACACCCTGGTCAACTCCATTTACCAGCAAATGTAGGCGAGACTCATTATCAACCATGACTCCAACAACATGACCTCCTGTGCCACCAGCAAGACTATCTAGGTCTGGCCCATAACGACCCTTAATCTGAAAATGGATTTGCTTGCTTAATCAAATATCCACTAAACCAAGGGATCTACCAACCCGATCCAATGAAAATTATCTGTGTGGACTCTTAACTTAAATCTTGAATCCAAGAAACCTTATGGAATGTGGTACAAAGAACAGTACACCATTTCCCAGGAATATCTTTGATACCTACATGCTTCAAAGCATCTTACTGTTCACATTCTTCTTAACTAGCATGAAATAAAACTTACCTTGACTCCGTTATAAAAAACTGAGTCGCCACAAACGACCCACGTGTTTCGCTTTAATGCAAAGGCTGTATTTGGGAGGTGAAGCTTATCTGGTGACTGAGCTGTGACACCAATCATGAGGGAGCTTGACCAGCGAGAATTTAGTGCTCCTAAACGAACCTGGAAAAAGGTTAGGTTACTAAAAATACTGATCACAGAATTTTATCATAGTAATATAACAGTTTACCGAGGCCACTCGGTCACATTACTAGACTCTAAAGAGGTTTATTTATTATCATTTAGAGTTTCCAAGTTCAGAAGTTACTTACCCCACAAAAGTGTGCAAAAGTTTTCATAATCTATTTGAAAAACTTATTAGCAACTAACCTGAAAGACTATGTTCCTAGGCAACGGCTTGGATGACATAACAATTCCTTGGTTGTAACTCTCTGAACGCTTTGCAGACAGTTTATCAGACGACAGCTGAATATTTTTGCCTGTTTTCTCATGGAATTGAATTAACAATGATTCTTTACTGATAAAAACTGGGACGCTTTGTTGTTGATTCCTACTTTCAGCTGTGGTTTCAACAGCTGCACCTTGACTCTGGCTGATGCCACTTGCTCTTGTTTCGGCATTCTGGGCATGTCGATGGTTCTGTCCACTTTCTTGCCTATTTTGATCACTTGTTGATAATGCTTTTGAATCCGCTGACGGGCGAAGTTCTACGTGAGGAATATGAGCAGATGAAGAAGGGTGGAAACCTGAGGTTAAGGAGTTGTGTCCAGGTGGGTGACGTGACTCTGGCTGGGAGAGTTCTAGAGAGTCCTGAGATACAGCATTATTATTGTTGGTAGCTGCAGCAACAATAGTTGAATCCATGATTGGAGAACTTGCTTGTCGTGAGACACTTGTTGTTCCCACTGACTCAGTAAATCCAAATAAGTCCACAACACCGAACACACGCTAGAAGTAGTAAGCTTTAATGTGCATCACAATACAGATGAAATTCTTATGTCAGGATAAAAGTTTTAAATTCTCAAAATAACCTACCATATACACTTGTGTATCATGCGAATTTTGAAGACCTAATTTTTAAGCTAATTTTAAGGGGGTTGTATCATACATAAATATAAAATTAGTGTATGTAATATTCACATATTAGTATCGTAATAGAAACATAATGAATACTATGCATCTTTTCCATGGTTCTTTCAAAAACGTATGGGTTACTTCACTGCACCCAATAATATTATATGTATTCTTGCATTACTATTGTATTATAAAATACAAACATAGCAAGCAATGTTTTGGTTTGGAAATCAGCTGAGGAATATTACAAGGCAAGTTTATTTCACCATATATAACTCAATTCAGTGATTTTCTTGCTCCTAGTTAGTGTAAATGAATCTCTAGATATACTCTACTTGTATGGGACAAGGTTATTTTTCATTATACGTGTATGGGACAAGGTTATTTTTCATTATACGAAGTGTCTTAAGTCGAAATATGACTTAAATATGTCTTGTTGCGCACTAAATTTGTTATTTTTCATTAATATTTGGCAATGGGGGTGTTTTGTGTGGAAAAAATCAACAGATTCCATTTGCTATTTACACTTGGTTTCATCACAGAATGAGCTTTATGTTTTTATCTTTTATCAGCATGAAAACAATAATAAAAGATATTCTTTAATGCCCCGTGGTTCTGAATAAAATACTTTTCTCAAATTTTATTTGCAGTCGAGTTTGATGGCAAATCAAAGTTTACAGGAGTTTCAGCCATGTTAATGAACATCAATTTATAGTCATTAGCAGACTGAACATTATTTTCTCAGCTTCAGCTAAACTTGCAGTTTGAATTCAGCAATATATTTCCTTGCCAATCTTTTCTCCATAGCAAATATGGATATATAGTATAAAAATATATCAGTCCTATTCTACTGAATGTCATCTTTAACATAACTACGGTAAATTTGTACTATCATACGATGGTTGAAATCCAAGCAATATAGCTCTTATCAGGTTATTCATAGCAAAACACATTATCATTCGGTTGTTTATGGCTGTACATGTTTACGCAACATGTATAATGTTACTAACAACACTTTTATTATTCTCTTGTACTTTTGTAACTTATTTAACTGGAAGATAGGGTAGATAAAGAGATGAAGAAAAAGAGGTTAAGTCTATTGTAATTTGATTTCTCAAAAAAAGGAACTTGCATGATACACAAGATACATGGTAAAATTACAAATTTTGAATCAATTTTTATTTTTCATAACTAACAAACCTGAGGTCTTAACATTAGGATAAATCTTCTAATGCCAGCTGGAAAACCGGTAAAATTAATAAGAAATTGTGTAAGCAAGGAACTATATTGGCATCTGTGCTTATCACGAGGTCTGTGGGATCTCCCACAATGCCTTTGGCATCTCCTTATCCCATCAGTTACTCTTCCAACCCAGTTTAACTGTCGGAGGGGTGGTTCAAGGTGGGCCTTTGTATGTTAAGGCCTCAGGTTTGTTAGTTATGAAAAATACAAATTGATTAAAAAATTTGTCATTTGTTCGTATACGAAACAAACCTTCGGTCTTAACATTATGATAGTCTTACTCATTGGTGGGAGGTTTGGTTCCTAAATCTGGGTGCTTCATACAATGACAGAGTTCACTGCATCTGCGGAAGATGGAGAGCTATCTGTTCCCATAACAAACTAACTATTTTCTTAAGTGGGTTTGTTATCACTCCTCTCTCTCTCCTTGCTACAGAGAGGGATGTGTTGCTATTGAAAAGTATCATACATTACTGATCATTATAACAGAATGGCTGTCTCACTCACCTGTACCTAGTCCAGTCCAGCATATGATGGTATTCTTCTTCTTACCGCCCATAGGCAAAGAAGTAGACAGAAACATAGGAAAGAAAAGAGACTAACTCATCTCATTCATTCTGTTTTCATACCTCCATCTTAGACTAGATACAAACTGACCTGCCAGGGGTACTGGATGAGCTATACAACTTGTAGAGCAGCCACCACCAGACCCAAGGAAAAAGCGTCCAAGGAAAAAGCGTCCAAGGACCTATGGGCAACGTCCTTCAAGTAAAAGGAATTGAAAGTGGTTTGACATAACCAAACACCAGCTTTCAAAATTTTGAGAACAGAAATATTTTTCTTGAATGCCAAAAAAGACCTCAGACCCCCTGAAGTCATGTGCTCTTGCTCTAACAACATTAACTAACCTTTAAGATTCTGTCAAATATGCATTCCTGATAATTTCTCTTAACCAAAACGATATTGTACTCTTGGACACTTCTTTCTTGACCCGGCCTGTGCTAACAGAAAGCGTCCAACATCTAGGTCTGAGATGACAAGTTCTTTTTAGATGAGAAGGCAGCACCCTGACAGGACATAACTACATTTCTTCAAGGTCATTATCCACAAAGTCTTTCAAAAAAGGTATAGAAAAGGAGACGAATCTGTCATCTGCAACTGAAGGATTCTGTGTCTTAGCCACAAATTCTGGTATAAACTCAACAACTAATGACTTCAACCTCTGGACTGTTTTACTTCATATGACAAACCATGTAGTTCCCCTACCCTTTTGGTAGATGCTAGAGCCAACTAAAAGACTGCTTTTACAGTCAAGCGTCTATCAGTGGCTTGTCGCCATGATTCATAGGGAGCCTTAGTAAGGCTAGACAATAACATGAGGAACCAGCTTTTCTAGAGAATTTAGAACTCCTAGAACTACCTGCCACTGCTTCGCTGGTTGTATTTCCCTTGCCAGAAAGGAATTCACCATTTCCCTGCAATTTCTTACCCTCTGATCTGATGGGAAAGCTTTGGTCTTTTTCGTGTATATAATCATCCCTAAACACACAATCTTCTGACTGAAATCCAAATTTGACTTCTCCTGATTTATCACAATGCTTAATCCATAATAAAACCGGAGATGATGATCTCTGTCTCGAAGCAACTTATCTTGGGACTTTGCTATTACCAGCCAACTGTTCAGGTACCTTATTAACCTGATCCCTTGAGCATGAGCCCATGTCACGACGATAGTGAATACTCTTGCAAACACTTGAGATGATGTCAATCCAAAACAGAGAACTCTGAAATGAAATATCTTCTCTGCAAAACTGAAATGGAAAAACTTCCTGGAAGAATGATGGATTGGAATCTAGAAGTAAGCATACTTCAAGTCTATTGTCAGCATAAAATCCCTGTCCTTCACTGCTGCTAGAACTGTCCTTGGGGTCTCCATTTTGAATTTCGTCTTTCTGACAGCTTGCTCTACAGCTCTCTTCTCCATCATTTTCCTCACTTCTTCTTGCAAAATAAGGAATCTGCAAGACATGGAGTGAAGTTGAATGGAGTCAGATAGCCCACTCTGAGTGCATCCACTAACCACTGCTCCGCTCCAAATTTCTGCAACACCTCCCAATGCCTCGCTAGACAACCTCCACTGGTGTGACTGGGTGGAGAGAGGCGCCTAGCCTATCTTCTTGCAGCCGTTCCTCTGCCCCTATTTCCCCTTCCTCTACTAGCTTGATTGTGAAAGGGCCACTATGGTCATTTCTTCCTTGGAGATGGTTTTGTCCTCTTCAGGGAAGGATTAGGCCTCACTATCCTCTTTTGGGGTGTTTGTTGAGCCGGTCTTATTTCTACAGGGCAATTTCCTGTCGACTTGCTTACTGCTTGTTGAACCAATCTATCATTGGTATCCATCCTTCTTCTATCAATCACTGCTTCTAGTATGTCCTTTGGCAACAGAAGTTGTGAATCTAGGATATCACCATTTCGAAGAGCTAGCAGAGAATCCATCTCTACAAAACTACTTCTTGGACAATGCTGCATCTCTTCTCATCAACAGGATATTAGCCCAAACATTGGCACTTAAGTTTGTTAAATATGAAATGGCTTTAGAACCAGACTGAAGCAACCAAACAAAGGCTGTTTCATCCACTAATCTCCTGGCTGAATCTGAAGAGGTAATCTAAGCCACCACTGTTGACCAAAGATCTGACCACATGCTGTTTAGCCGCTTCTTGACAAGTAAGTGAAGGACAGTGTATTTTCACTTGGTCTAAGGGCAACCCAGTTCTTGATCACATATCATATGGATTGTATGCCTTCCTAGCAAAGGAACAACAGGTGTTGTAAAATATTTTCTGTCTCAGCAAAGGGGGTGAAGAAACTTGACGATCTATTCAATCGCAAAGAAATATCCCACCCTGAAATCCTTACAATCACATGCTGTAACACTGATTGCATGAAATGAACATGGTAATTCATACAACACCTTTATATCTTTCTTTGGTCCTAAAAGAGCTTCAATTCCAGTCGGAGCTATAGTGGAAAGAGTTTCAGACCTTGAAAGATTATTGAACTGACAAATCAAGTCAATAACTTCTGCATAAGAAGCAAGAAACTCCTGATTCTCTACTTCCTCTCCTTCCAAAACATTTTGTCCGGCCGCCAAGAAAGGGATATCACTCCTATCACCAGACAAACGTCTGTGGGATTCATGGCCACTTAATACTACAGTTGCGGCACCTGTGTTATCCAACAGCTGATCCTGTCTATCTCTTGGAAAAACTGCCAGGTGAACATGACCGTTGATACCTTTCACTGCTCCCCGATCAAGAACGACAAAGCCACCTACTCCTCCAGGCTGACAGTTCCTGTGATGTTGTGCGTCCGTCGTAAACATTTCCACGGCCGTCATCTGCAGCTGTTGGTGATCTTGAACTCAAACTTCGGGCCCAGGGGCAAACAACTTAACTATTGTTTGGTCTATTAGAAGAATGCACTCCCTCATTCAACTAAGAAACTGCCAATGCTGTACATATTCGTTCTTTTAATTGCAGCATTGTTGTCCATTCTCCTCATCTTGAACGGCCTTACAGGAGAGATTATGACCTGATTACCATCTTTTGTAGACTGTTGAATCCCCACTGTCACTGTTCCAACCACATTCACAGCAGTTTCCACCTCAACATACGTTGATTTCTTTGGCCATGATGATGCATTAGAATGATGGCTGTCATTCTTTGTTTTGACTCTAACAACTACTTCCTGAGCTTTCTTTTAACAGGGATGTGACAGTCCTGGCTCAAAGACGAAAAAGAAATTAATCTTCTCCTTTTGGCAAGAGGATCAGTCACAAAGTCCTTTATCCTCCAACGTTTTAACTGGAGCATGCACTGAAATCACTGAAGCTTGCAATGATGCTGAACTAGAAGAGGAAGAAGAACACGAAGAAGTAGACTTGTGTCTCTTCTTCTTGCACGTCTATCATTTTTCTCTTCTAACGCTTGCAATTTCTCCATAACAGTGCAAGCCACCGAATCCGAAAGCGTAGTTGTAATTGCCAACATCAAAGATGCGAGGGTGGAAGGAGGCTGTGACATCATGACGGTCACCATGTTGGATTGTGATTTCACCGAGGGTCTAGGCTGTGACATTATTGCATTTGATGGAAGATGTGGGGTTGATCCTGGCAACCCTGCTGGAACCACAAAGTGAGATCCAAAATGCTGTGGTGTTGGAATCATATGCGTCTCTACAGATGTTGTGGCGTTCACCCCCATAAAATGGAGACCAGGGAGAGAAGGAACACCCATCGAGGGAGGCCCTGGAGGGAAGCGTCCACAAGCCATCCACAGTTGGTACCCAACAAGCCTAAGGCTGCCCATATACCCTTCATGCTGTGCGTATCTGTAGCTGAAACATGTGACAAAGATGGCGATGCTGTCCCCCCTCCCCACAGGGATGAAAGGAGCATAATTAGGCACAAAACCTCCTGAAAACCCTACTGATGCATCCAAAAATGAATTATTGGATGAAATCGAAAGATGGTGGCATCTCCTTTCTCCTGTACTGACCCTTCTAATATAAAACTCCACTGACCAAAAGCGACATACAGAACAAGGATTAGTAATTGTGCATATAGTAATACCACAAACTTAAGTCAAGGTTAGGTTTCAGACAGACCCCCTCGTGTAAGGGGAAGTTTCACATAAGTTTGGCACAGTCTCTAAAAATGCTTTTGGCACAGTCTCTAAAAATGCTAATAAATGCTTGCTTCTAGAGTTTGAACACAAAATATGACCCTAATCATGCTCCTTAGGATTAAGCTAACTTTTAAGTGAAATTAAAGTCACTTAAATTTGATTTAAAAGTTAGTTTAATACATTACCCTTAAGAAAAATAACTGGTTGGCGTAAAAATAGTTGCAGTAACTAATACGTACATACGTTTCCATTTTCGTACGTATACTAACGTTACCACTAATTCATGGGATGCCATTTTCTTTTTCCCTCAGAGTAAAAGAAGTTTTCTTTGCGTCACTAGGTAAACTTCATAAGTCTGTTATAACGAAGATATACAATTCAATGAAATAAAGAAAACATATGTAACTACATACGTAATGTTTGCAGAGGGTGAAGATAAAATTCAATAAATTTAAAATCATGTACTAGTGTGAGGGCTAACTAAGAGAGAGAGAGAGAGAGAGAGAGAGAGAGAGAGAGAGAGAGAGAGAGAGAGAGAGAGAGAGAGAGAGAGAGAGAGAAATATGTATGTCATGTGAGGTAAAACTCTGGAGGGGTATCATTTTTAAAAAGTGCAAATGGGATCACATCTTCTGAAAGTACATTAACTGTATGTGCTGTAATTATATACATAACATAGTGCATACAGATTGTACCAGCAATTTTATCCGAGGTTAAGATAGTAATTTTCACAAGACAACAACTCTGTTACATCTCTGAAATGTTTTACCAGTAGATCATGAAGGTCCTTTAGAGTGACAAACACAATGAATTACGTACTGCCTTTGTATATATTTTAAAAAATATATAAATAGCATACACAAAATCTCCATACTGATTTTACACTTAAAAACATGAAAACTTATACTAATTGTAGTATACTAGTACAGTGGTACCTCGAGATACGAAATTAATCCGTTCCGAGGCGGCCTTCGTATTATGAGTTTTTCGTATCTTGGAACACATTTTACGTATAAAATGGCCAGTCCGTTCCAAGCCCTCCAAAAACACCCCAGTAAATTATATTTCCAGGCCTAAAACACATGTTCTAGGGTTACAACGCCGATCCGACAGAAGAAATATGACTCCAAAAAGGCAAAATACTGTATATACTTGAGTAATATTCAACTGCATGTAATGTTCAACCCCATTTTTACTGCATATATTAGGACTTTAGCATATGTCCCCTTAGCATAAGCCTAGCCTATTGTTAGCGGTTGCTACTGTAGCCTAGTCTATGATTTTGACATCTAAACCTAAGAAGCTAAAAGCTTAGAATATGCCAATAAAATGTGTAAATAATCAGTATGTACTCATTTCAAATAATTATTAATAAATCATTAACTATAATACACAAACAAACAAAAAACAAACCTTCCAATCGATTGTTTACATTCAGCTCTTACCCGTCTACGAGTATCGAACGAACGCCAAGCAATCATTTTTCCTAGCACACAGTAAGCCATAAATTGTCATTAGTATCTCTCTTCAACTAATGAAACTACCAAACAGTATAATACATTCATTTCTATTCTTTATTCCATCTTTACCTAATGGAGATACCGAGTTACTGACAGCTATAATGAAACATATGTATACATAACGTAATAATAAAACAGAAGAAGAATTCTAAAAAATACTATTTGTTGGCAGTCTGATTTATTTTATAGTTTATGATATCTAATTCACAACTTTTTTATTAAATGTATTGCATGTACTCATTTCAAATAATTATTAAGTAACCATTAACTATAATAATAATAATAAAAAAAAAAAAAAAAAAAAAAAAAAAAGCTTCCAAACGTCTGTTTACATCCAGCACTTACGAGTATCGAACGATCGACAAGCAATCACTTTACACAGTAAGCCATAAATTTTCATTATCTCTCTTCAACTACTGAAACTACCAAACAGTATACGTAATAACCATTCATTTCTATTCTTTATTCTATCTTTACCTAATGTTTTCTTTTATTAAATGTATTGCATGAATAAGTTTTTCAATTTACAGCATCCTTTTACCAATAGAATACTTAAAGCACAAGGGGTAGATGCTGACCAATAGGGGAGCAGGACCTTATGGGGTGACTAGCATCAGGAACCAATGGGAGAGCAGGAGGATGGTGGCGAGTTTACTCAGTTGGCGGCGTGGGAGTTTTAAAATTGTTCTCGGTGGTCCAGGCGAATCTCGGGACTTTACAGCAACAACCTTTCGTATCTTGAAAACTTTTCGTATGTAGAGCAGTAAAATTTTTCGCATTGGCTTTCGTATCTCGAGTTCTTCGTAAGTAGAGCCTTTCGTATCTCGAGGTACTACTGTACGTACTTCAGAAATTACAGAGTTTCTGAAGGGATATCATCTTTAAAAAGTGCAGTAACTTTGTGAATGGGTAGTGCATCTTGTAAAAGTACGTATATGCACTAACTGTAGGTGCATATTATGCATGTACAAAAATAAAAATAATGCATTTTTAATAAAGATTTTATACAGGAAAGCTTTAACACTTAAAAATTTACACAATTAAAAATAAACACTTTTGCAGGCTTTTGCAGTGTTTCCGGAGGCTTTGTGAATGCTCATGCTATTGTGAAGAACTTACACATGATAATTAGTTAGGTTCCTATGAAAAGTTCACATTACATATTATGAACTCGCGCAACTCGAACCGCGTAAGTTAGAGGGATTACTGTACATTTTCTCTGCACCTACTACACATTGGATATGGATCTGTGGACACTGATGTTAAAAATCTCAAACAAGGATGCCCACTAATACCCAGGCATTTCCTGTTTCCTGTGAGATCCCAAAGAAACCTTGGAGGGGGAGGTAAAAAGATCCATGATATCTAGACATCTGTATAAAACCAAAAGAATCACACACACTGAAACACAGAGAGAAAAGAAAAAGTGGGCAAACTAAATCAGCTTTAAAAGGACAGAGCCGGTAAGAAAACAACTGATGGGATCACAAGAGAGCCAGTAAGAAAACAACTGATGAGATCATGAGATGACAAAGGCATTGGAGGAGATCCCACAGACCTCATGATCAAGCACAGATGCCAATTGTTCCTTGCATACACAATTTTTTTATTAATTTTAACAGTTTTCCAGCTGGTGCTAGATGATTTATCCTAATGTTAAGACCGAAGGTTTGTTTTTTATATGAACAAATCATTTTCTAAGGGTGAAAATTTGGGAGTCGCATGATACGCAAGATTGTATGTTACACAAGTATATAAGGTACATATATCCTACCACTACAACAAACCTTATCCGCATGAGAAGGCCCATTATTAGGCTCATAGGTCTGGATAAACTAATACTTTATAATAATAATAATAACTACAACAAACCAAAGCTTTATTGTAAATAAGCTGCAACAGTTGTTTTCCTTACGCTGTCACAGCTACTACTCATAACCTATATGTTTGCTGGCCATTCAAAACAACGTTTAAAAAATAAAAATATTACCAAAGTTTGTATCATTTCAGAAGTTTGTGGTTCATATTTAAAATATTTTTACAGCTTATAATTTTTTTGAAGCTATTTATAGATGACTTTCAAAAAGGGTATTTTCAACTAGTAACTTAAATATGCTCATGATTCCTTATACAGTACTTGTCGACATTATCCACTTTTAAAACAATAATGCAATTAAAGAATGCTAGTGTTATCACATTTTTTGAAGCTGGAATTGGCAAAATTAGGAAGTGTCCAGTTATTTTCTATACATCCCACTCCTGCAACAGAAAAACTGTGCTTTGGGTAGTTAATGCTATAATGTCTTAATTCTTTTCAATTCTGAGTGGTTTTTGTCACAATAATACAGTGGTCCCCCCGTATTCGCGGGGGATGCATACCAGACCCCCCCGTGAATAGTTAGAATCCGCGAATGTTTGGAACCCTATAAAAATGCTAAAAACAGCCTATTTTGTTAGTTACAACTCAAGAAAAACCCACTAAAAATTTTCCTACATGCTTTTTTTAATAGTTTTATCACAAAAAGTGCATTTTATGATTAAATCCATCAAAAAAACCAGGAATTTGTGGATATTTATCATAGAAAAATACCGCGACTGCACAA
Organism: Macrobrachium nipponense; assembly: GCF_015104395.2. Classification (NCBI taxonomy): domain Eukaryota; kingdom Metazoa; phylum Arthropoda; class Malacostraca; order Decapoda; family Palaemonidae; genus Macrobrachium; species Macrobrachium nipponense. The sequence continues at coordinate 32,573,872 of NC_087215.1, forward strand.
ATTTTCCGCGAATAATGCAGGGAAATGTTCCCGAGAGAAATCCGCGAATGTGTGAGTCCGCGAATCTGGAGAACGCGAATACGGGGGGTCCACTGTACCACTGTCGTAGGTTACTGAAGTAAGCTAAGCACTATATACAAGAAAATTTTGCTCATGGCAAATACAGCACAATAAAAGTTTATCTTGTCTAAAAGACTATTACAATTAACATGTTATTGTTATGATACAATAAAGTTTGTTCATACTTACCTGGCAGATATATATATAGCTGTATTCTCCGACGTCCGACAGAATTTCAAAACTCCCGGCACACGCAGTGGGCGGCCAGGTGGTTAGTACCCATTCCCGCCGCTGGGAGGCGGATATCAGGAATCATTCCCATTTTCTATTCAGATTTTTCATACCACTGTCCCCTGAGGGGAGGTGGGTGGGTACTTTAATTATATATATCTGCCAGGTAAGTATGAACAAACTTTATTGTATCATAACAATAACATTTTGTTCACGAAACTTACCTGTCAGATATATATATAGCTGAATCCCACCATTGGAGGTGGGAAGGGACAGAATAGAAGGATTAGGAAACACCTCAAGTGCAGATGATTGACATCTTGATTCCTTACCTGTTAGCATAGCTGACTTCTTGATTACTGTCACCGAAGTCTGCTTTTGCTTTACTAGAGTTGGTGCGCTCTAGATGATCTGTCAACGGGGGCGTGACCACAATGTGACTAGACCATATTGACCATACTGTGAGGGCAACGAAGCTAAAAACCACCACCTGACCTAACCTATCAAAGTTAGTCCCATAACTTCTAGGCTAAAGAAAGGGAAAGCACCTCAAGCAACTAACCCTTCAACCATAAACCAACACCAAAATTAAAAAGCACACCTACCCCTTTTCTATAGGATAGTATTTGTGCTGCTCCCTGCCCCCAACACCATTTCTGTGGATATGTATGGTCCAAACGACTCGCAGTTCTCATATGCCATCTTCACATCCCGCAGGTAATGTGAAGCAAACACAGAGTTGCTTCGCCAAAAAGTAGCGCTAATGATATCATTAAGTGCCATATTCTTTTGAAATGCCATTGAAGTTGCAACAGCTCTCACTTCATGGGCTTTTATTTTCAAAAGCTTCATATCACCATCCGAGCAGGACGCATGGGCCTCCCTGATGGTGCTTCGTAAAAAGAATGCCAGTGCATTCTTCGACATAGGAAAGTCGGGTCTCTTAACAGAACACCATAAATTTTCAGAAGGACCCCGACAATCTTTGGTCTTTTGCATATAAAATTTGAGAGCCCTGACAGGGCACAGGACTCTCTCTGGCTCTTGTCCGATGAACTCTGCTAACCCCTTGATTTCAAAGGTTTTTTGGCCAGGGGTTAGATGGGTTCTCATTCTTCGCTAAGAAATTAGGATCCAAGGAGCACACTGCACTGTGTCCTCTGAAACCCACATATTTACTAATTGCTTGAATTTCACTAACCCTTTTTGCCGTGGCAAGAGCAGTTAGGAAAATCGCCTTTCTAGTAGTGTCTCTCAATGAGGCAGCATGCAGAGGTTCAAAGGGAGCCGACATCAAGAACCTTAGAACTACATCAAGGTTCCATGATGGAACCTTCGGTTGTAGTACTTTGGTTGTCTCAAACGATCTCAAAAGATCGTGAAGATCTTTATCATTTGTCAGGTCTAATCCTCTGTGACGGAAGACAGCTGACAGCATACTCTTGTATCCTTTTATTGTGGGCACTGCTAGTTTGTCCACATTTCTCAAATGCAGGAGAAACTCAGCGATTTGGTTCACAGAGGTCGTGGAGGAGGAAATACCTTTCTTCCTACACCATCTCCTGAAGACAGCCCACTTCGACTGAAACTGCTCTATAGGAAGCTCCGTTCTCCGCATTGGCAATAGCCTCTGCCACTGATCTTGAAAAACCTCTCGCTCTGGCCAACTTCTTGATAGTCTGAACGCAGTCAGACTCAGAGCGGAGAGGTTTCCGTGGTACCTCTCGAAGTGGGGCTGTTTGAGAAGATCGGCTCTCTCTGGCAGGGTTCTCGGGAAGTCTACCAGAAGAGACATGACCTCCGTGAACCAATCGCTTGAGGGCCAAAAGGGGGCGATCAGAGTCATTCTCGCTCCTGGCGACGCCGCAAACTTCCTTGTTACCTCTCCTAAGAGTTTGAACGGGGGAAAGGCGTACACATCCATCCCCGTCCAGTCCCATAGGATGGCATCTACCGCTATTGCTTCCGGATCGAGAACTGGAGAGCAATAAATCGGAAGCCTCTTCGTTTTCGAGGTTGCGAAGAGGTCGACTAGCGGCCGTCCCCACAACTTCCATAGCTCTTGACAAACTTCTAGATGTAGGGTCCATTCTGTGGGAAGCATCTGATGTTGACGGCTTAAAAGATCCGCTCGAACATTTTGTATTCCTGAAATGAACCTTGTTAGGATCACTATGTTTCGAGCTTTCGCCCATAGAAGGATGTCTCTCGCTATCATGAACAGTGATCGAGAGTGTGTCCCCCCCTGCTTTTTGATGTAAGCGAGAGCCGTAGTGTTGTCCGAGTTGATCTGGACAACTCGGCCCACCAATCGTTCTTCGAAGAACTGAAGAGCCAACCGAATAGCCTCCAACTCTTTTAAGTTTATGTGCCAGGACCTCTGTTCCCCTCTCCAGAGGCCTGACACTTCCTCCTTTCCTAGCCCTCTTAAGCCGGAGCCCTAAAAATCAAAACGTCTCCCGTATGCCGGGCCTGGTTTGGAGTGAGTGCGGAAGTGGAAAAAATAATTTTTTCAAAAAATTACAGCGCGCGTACTTTTGAAGATTAAGAGTTCCTTTTTGGCTCCTTTTTTTGTCATTGCCTGAAGTTTAGAATGCAACCATCAGAAATGAAAAATAATATCATTATCATATGTAAATAATGCGATATATGGTAGCGAAAAAAAAAAATTCATACATAATTGTATTCAAATCACGCTGTGCAGAAAACGGTCAAAGCTAACCAGTTACTTTTTTTTGCGTTGTATTGTACACTAAATTGCAATTATTTTGATATATAATACATTGTAAAACAATAAAAGTAACACCGGAAAAATATTATCACAAAATGATGTACGAATTCGTAACGCGCGGACGCAAAAAAATATTTTTTTCAAAAATTCACCGTAATTCTAAATAATGTTCTAGAGACTTCCAATTTGTTTCAAAATTAAGACAAATGATTGAATATTACGATACTGTTAAAGAGTTTTTAGCATTAAAGAAATTGCAGATTTCGACCATTTCGGACGAGTTAAATTTGACCGAATGTCGAAATTTTAATATATATATTTTTTCATATGCACATATTTCAAAGATGGAAAAAGCTACAACCTTCAATTATTTTTTATTGTATTCTTCATGAATTTGCGCACATTTTGATATATGAAACTCTATAAAAAGGCTAATATGAAAAGGAGCAAATATTAGGATAATGCCATGTACGTATTTCGGAGACTTACGGCCGCGAATCGGCGCGCGGAGTGAAGGTAAATATATTTTTCATTCAAATTCACCATAAATCACAATATTGTTTTAGAGACTTCAAATTTGTTTCAAAATGAAGAAACATGACGGAATATTACTAGGCCGTAAGAGTTTTAGCTTACAATTGCGTTTTTCAACTATTTCGGTAGAGTCAAATTTGACCGAACGTGGTTTTTTTTCTATTTATCGTGATTTATATGCAAATATTTCGAAAAAAGAGAAATACAACCTTCAATCATTTTTAGTTGTATTCTACATGAAATTGCGCACATTTTCATATATAAAACTTTATGAAACAGCTAATTTTAAATGGTGCAAACATTTCGACAATCGCACAAAAAATTCTGATTTTTTCGGAAGAGTTACGCGCGACGTAATTTTTTTTTTTTTCATAAATTCACCATAAATCAAAATATTGTGCTAGAGACTTCCAAGTCGTTGCAAATGAAGGTAAATGATTGACTATTACTAGAATATAAGAGTTTTAGCTTACAATTGCGTTTTCGACCATTTCGGTAGAGTCAAAGCTGACCGAAAGTTGAAATTTTTGCACTTAACGTTATTTATATGAAATATTTCAAAACTGATAAAAGCTACAACCATGGGTTGTCTTTTGTTGTATTGTGCATGAAAATTGCGCACATTTCCATATATAAAACTTTATGTAACGGCAAATTTAAAAGGGTGCAAACATTAGGACAATCGCAAGAAAAAATTTATCGGAAGAGTTATCGCACGAACGTAAGGAAAAAGTTTTTTTCATAAATTCACCATAAATCGAAATATTGTGCTAGAGACGTCCAATTTGTTGCAAAATGAAGGCAAATGATTGAATATTACTATAATAAGAAGTTTTAGCTTACAATTGCGTTTCTCGACCATTTCTGTAGAGTCAAAGTTGACCGAAGGTTGAAATTTTTGCACTTATCGTTATTTATATGAAAATATTTCAAAATTGATAAAAGCTACAATCATGAGTATTTTTAGTTGTATTGTGCATGAAATTGCGCACATTTTCATATATAATACTTCATGCAAAGGATAATTTAAAATGGTGCAATAATTATGTCAAAGTGACAGAAATAATTTCCGAGATGTGTCTCTGATACTTTTTTAGTGCGATAAGAAAGAAATTCGCGCTTGCGCGCCTGCGTAGCGATTGTAAACAAAACAACGCCTTCCTTGATCCGTGAACTCCCAGCATCCCCCAGGCGCGTGATACAAAAGTTTTCGGCTGCTAGGCCTATAAGTATTTTTCCCGCGAAAATTTTTAAAAAAACTTTTTTGAGCCGACGTATGATACGTCCAATCGGCATACGGGAGACATTTTGACTCGACGTTTAATACGTCCAATCGGCGTAAGAGGGCTAGTGTTGCTCCCCAGCCCACCATGGAGGCGTCTGAGAACAACACTAGGTCGGGGCTCAAAAGGTTGAGGGACATTCCTTCCGAGAGTTTGATCGGATCTTGCCACCACTTCAGTTGATCCTTGACCGCTTTTGAGATAATCAAAGTCGAGTCTAGATTCTTTTTGTCTTTCCAGTTTTCTGCCATAAAAAACTGGAGTGGCCTGAGGTGCAACCTCCCCAGGGAAACAAACTTCTCCAGTGAAGAAATGGTTCCAGCAGACTCATCCATTCCTTCGCCGAGCATGTTTCTTTCCCTAAGAAGGCTGACACTTTCTCTAAGCATCTCTGCTGACGTTCCTTTGATGGAAAAGCTTGAAAAGCCGCTGAATCCATCTGAATCCCCAGATACACGATGGACTGCGTGGGGATCAGATGGGACTTCTCGTAATTCACTATAAGGCCCAGGGCCTTCGTCAGCTGTAATGTCGTCTGAAGGTCCTCCAGGCACCTTGACTTCGAAGACGACTTGATTAGCCAGTCGTCCAGGTAAAGCGAGACTCTATCTTCGATAGGTGAACGCCATTTCGCTACATTCCCGCATGAGGAAAGTAAAAACCATCGGCGCCGTACTCAGACCGAAGCACAGAGCCCTGAACTGGAAGACCTGGCCCTTTTAAGACGAACCTCAGGAACTTCCTTGATTGAGGATGGATCGGGACGTGGAAATAAGCGTCTTGAAGGTCCAATGACACCATCCAATCCCCTGGTCTCAAGGCCCCTAGCACAGACTGAGAAGTTTCCATCCTGAATTTTTCTTTCTTTACAAAAATGTTCAGTCTGCTGACGTCTAGGACAGGTCTCCATCCCCCTGACTGCTTCGGAACCAGGAATAACCTGTTGTAGAAGCCTGGGGAATCCAGCATCAGGACTTCTTCTACGGCCTTCTTTTCCAATATTTGATCTAGAAGGTCGAGTAAGATCTGTTGCTTCTCTGACTGGTATGCGGGCGACAGGTCTATCGGCTTCGTGCTCAAAGGAGGCGCAGAGAGGAAAGGGATCTTGTATCCTCTCTCGATCACATCTAGGGTCCAGGTGTCCGCCCCTATCGTCCTCCATGCCTGAGCAAATAATGAGTCCTCTCACCTACAGGTGCCTGAAGGGCATAAACGTCAATTTTTCCCTTCTTGATAGAAGAGATCTTACCTCTGAAGGACCCCCTTCCTCTCGAAGAACCTCTAGAGGAAGGTGCTCCACGAAAGGGCTTAAATTTCTTCTTGGGTGCTGGAGCTGTTGAAGTAGAAGCCTGAGGAGTAGGTCGTCTGGAAGATTGAGTCAAGAGGTCCCTTGTTGCTTTCTCTTGCAAGTATACCGACAGATCCTTAATCATGGACTGCGGAAATAGGTGCGTAGAGAAGGGGGCGAATAATAACTCCGCTTTCTGAGCGGGAGAAACTGCTTTCGCCGCAAAGCTACAATAGAGAGCTCTCTTCTTTAGCAGACCTGTGGCAAAATGAGATGCTAACTCATCAGAGCCATCCCTTACTGCTCTATCCATACAAGCTAATACACTCGAAAGCTCTTCCAGCGAAATCGAGTCTTGACTCCTCGATTGTACATCCAAAGCCCCGAGGCACCAATCTAAAAAGTTAAACACCTCTAGCGTCTTAAATAACCCCTTGAAGTGATGATCTGTCTCCGTCATTGTCCAGGAAACCTTAGCCGATGACAAATAAGACCTCCTTGGAGCATCCACCAAATTGGCAAAATCTCCTTGAGAAGAAGACGGTGCTTTCAATCCTGCTTCTTCTCCTGTTTCGTACCAGATCCCAGCTCTCCCTTTCAGTCTAGATGGAGGAAGTGCAAACGAAGTCTTCCCTTTAACCTTCCTTGAATCCATCCAATCCTGGACTCTCTTAAACGCTCTCTTCGCAGAGAGCGAAGTGGCCATCTTAACGAAGCCAGGAGCCTTCCTGGCCTTCGATGAGGCAAATTGTGAAGGTGGAGAGCAAGGAACGGGCGCTTGAAAATTATCTGGGAACAATTTCTTAAGTAAATCCATCAACGTCTTATAGTCTGACGACGCCGACGCATTTGGTTCGTCATCATCCGTAGGGCAGAGATCACTAGACGAATCCTTCTCTCGGTCATCAGCGCCCTTCAAAGATCGCGATGACTTCGACATTTTAACATGAGAAACATCCTGACGCTTCGGACTCAACTGTTGATCGTCCTGGCAAGCGTCCCGATATGTAAGGTGCCGCGTGTTCTGAGAAGCGTCCTGCTGAGCGTCCTGATGTGTAGGACGCCATGCGTCCTGAACAGCGTCAGCTCGAGCGTCTTGCTGAGCGTCCTGATGTGTAGGACGCCGTGCGTCCTGAACAGCGTCAGCTCGAGCGTCTTGGCGAGCGTCCCGCGCGTCTTGAAAAGCGTCTTCTCGAGCGTCCTGGTAAGCGCTTCGTTGCTTAAGACGCCGAGCGTGATCATCAACATGCAAAGCTTGAACTTTCGATATGGATCCTTGAGCATTCTCGGCCTTTTGACAAAGACGCCGGCCGCCTGTGCGACAACTCACGTCTCTGTCAAATTCGTCTCTCCTAGACGCCCTTTCATGAGGAACGTAATCATGTTCTCTAATGCGTCGGCTACTAGGAGGAGACTCAAAGGCCGAAAAACGCGGAGAAGGAGCCGGGGACTGCCTAGTCCTCTTAACAGGCAGCCACCTATCCTTCCTCCGATGACTAGTTTCTGCCTCCTTTCTCTCAAAATAGGAAGCTAACTGTTTCTGCATTTCCCAAAGCATTTTCCTTGATGGGGAAAGTTCTCGATCAGGAGAAGGACTCATCCTGTGTGAGGAAGATGGGCGAGGGGATGCCCTTTCCTTCAACTCAGGAACATGCTTAGAGCGACTTGGACGCTCGAAAGAGTCCTCCCCTGATGAAGTCTTGTTCCTTTTCTGTGGAGGAAAAGCTTCAAAATCTTCAGGTGATGAATCTACGTAATGATCAGAAGGACGTGAAGCGTCCTCTTCTCTGAAACCTCTCTTAAGAGGGCGACAAGGGCGACGGCCGCCTGTGCGACACCTTGCGCCCCTGCCGCTCTCCCCCTGAGAGGTCTTCCGAGCGTCCCAACCTCGGCGAGGAGAGGAAGTCTCGGAAGAAGAGAAGCATCTTTAAGTATCCGTGGCCCGTGCACGAACACCGGCAGCCTGAGATTCGTCCTCAGTTTCTGCCGAAGGGACGTCAGACCGGTCATTAGATCCCGTAACCCTCCTTCGGCTTTCGGCTTGCCCTCTCCCTAAGGCCTAGGAGTCCGGCAGGGGCCTAGGCCTAGAGGCATTATGGGACCGATCTGACCCCCCCTCCACAACACTAGATGCACTAACACTTTTATTGCAATTCACATTTGACTGTAGAGCAATCACTTTAGATTCCAAGGCGCGAATCGACTCCATGATCGTAAATAATACGCTTCCTTCTGCAGACACTTCCTGATTGTTCGGAGGCAATACAACAGGATTAGGTTGAATTACATCTACAGGAGGATTTAATGGAGATACAATTCTACCTTGACTTCTATTCACAGAAGGACTCCTAGAGGAAGACCTCCTGATTCTATCACGCTCAAGCTTTCTCACGTAAGAATCATATGCCTTCCATTCAATTTCAGTCAATTGCTCACACTCGATGCATCTATCATTCAACATACATACATGACTACGACATTTCGAGCACACTGAATGAGGGTCTATCGAAGCTTTCGGCAACCTCACCTTACATTCCTGTACCTTACACACCCTGAAGCTAGCAGAGCTAGATCCAGACATCGTAATCAAAGAAAAGTCAAAGCCAAATCCAAATCAAATCCACTATCACGTATGCCAAGCCAACAAGCCAAATCAAAACCAAAAGTCAATCGGAATACTAAAGTTAGCACAAGAAGTTTCGAAATCCTAGGCGGAGGTCTGTAAACAGTTGTTTACCGACCGGTGACAGAGAAAAATCTGAATAGAAAATGGGAATGATTCCTGATATCCGCCTCCCAGCGGCGGGAATGGGTACTAACCACCTGGCCGCCCACTGCGTGTGCCGAGAGTTTTGAAATTCTGTCGGACGTCGGAGAATACAGCTATATATATATCTGACAGGTAAGTTTCGTGAACAAACAGTGAAATAATTAGTAGTGCACTGTATATACTTCAATATTTTTATTATAAACAATTGGTTCAAGATATCTGAGTTGCACTTCCAGCTATCATAGGGTTTGCCTGAAGAATTTCTGTATAATCCGAGGTAAAAACCGGAGCAAAACAGAGTTAAAGAAGTTCAACAAGAAAATGGTAGAAAGTAATACTGCTGATGCTTAAGAGAAAATAAAAAAAATCTGAGGACAATCTATAGTGCACCACACAAAGCATGCTATAAGTGCTATCCCACTACAAGGGTAAAAACTTTCACAATAAGAAATCAATGTTGTTGAGAACAATCACTTAATGACGATAACAATAAAGTAATTTTCTAGAGACTGAATTTCTGAAGACCCTAAGGAATCATGAAAATATACTCACTGGAAATTCTCCTTGCAAATTTCTCTAAGTTCCACATTTAAGTGTGAGAATTACTTCATTTTTCTATGTTCACCTCTACCTTGCAAAGGTTTTGTCAACAAAAAGGTAAACTTTCAATACATAATCACTCATAATTTCATGGTCTCAGTTACATCTAATTTGATGATATACAAAAACCCCTACTTTTACTATTAACCCTTAAACACCGAGCCGGTATTTCCGAAAGTGTCTCCCGTATGCCGACAGCATTCGCGAGTGAGCGCCAAAGCAGAAATTTTTTTTTTTTTTCAAAAAATCACAGCACGCTTAATTTTCAAGATTAAGAGTTCATTTTTGGCTCCTTTTTTTGTCATTGCCTGAAGCTTAGTATGCAACCATCAGAAATGAAAAAAATATCATTATCATATAAAATTATTGGAATATATGACAGCACGAAAAAAAATGTCATATATAATTGTATACAAATCATGCTGTGAGCAAAACGGTTAAAGCTAATGAGTTAATTATTTTTTCGTTGTATTGTACACTAAATTGCAATGATTTTGGTATATAACAAATTGTAAAACGATCAAAGCAACACAGAGAAAATATTATCACAATATGAGGCATGAATTCGTAACGCATGGACGTAAAAAAAAAAAAAAAAAAAAAAAAAAAACAAAAAAAAAAAAAAAAAAAAAAAAAAATTTTCAAAAATTCACCATAAATCGAAATATTGTGCTAGAGACTTCCCGTTTGTTGCAAAATGAAGGTAATTGATTGAATATTACTAGACTGTAAGTGTTGTAGCTTAAAATTGCAGTTTTCGACCATTTCGGTTGAGTTAAAGTTGACCAAAAGTCTAATTTTTTTCTATTTATCATTATTTATATGAAAATATTTCAAAACTGATAAAAGCTACAACCATGAGTTGTTTTTAGTTGTATTCTACATGAAATTGCGCACATTTCCATATATAAACCTTTATGTAACGGCTAATATAAAACGGTGCAAACATTACGACAATCGGACAAAAAAATATCTGATTTTTTCGGAAGAGTTACCACGCAGACGTAAGGAAAAAGTTTTTTTCATAAATTCACCATAAATTGAAATATTGTGCTAGAGACTTCCAATTTGTTGCAAAATGAAGGTAAATGATTGAATATTACTAGAATATAAGAGTTTTAGCTTACAATTGCGCTTTTCAACCATTTCGGTAGAGTCAAAGTTGACCGAAGGTTGAAATTTTGGCACTTATCGTTATTTATATAAAAATATTTCAAAACTGATAAAAGCTACAACCATGGGTTGTTTTTGGTTGTATTCTACATGAAATTGCACACATTTTCATATATAAAACTTTATGTAACGGCTAATATAAAATGGTGCAAAAATTACGTCAAAGTGAAGAAATAATTTCTGAGGAGTGTCGCTGATGCTTTTTATTGCGAGAAGAAAGAAATTCGCGCTTGTGCACCTAGGTAACGATTGTAAACAAAACAGCAGCTTGATCCGTGAACTCCCAGTGTCCCTCAAGGTGCGTCATTCAAAAGTTTTCGCCAAGTAGGCCTATAACTATTTTTCCGCGAATTTAAAAAAAGCTTTTTTTTGTGTCAACGTTTTGTACGTCAATTCGGCACCCATCAGACAATTTTCGTCGACGTTTAGTAGGTTCAATTGGCGTTTAAGGGTTAATGTAATGTACACAAGCCCCTACTTTTACTATTAATGTAAATAAGTCTAAATGCTAATAAATATAAAGCACAGCACTTACTTTTGTTACATTTGTAGCTGCGATACCAAAATCTTCTCCATTAATATACAGTCTCATAGCACCATCACTTGATCTCTTGATCCCAATACGATCCCCCACCACCAACCTTCCCAAATTGGGGCAGAAATTAAGCTTCAAAATGGAAGATCCATTTCTTCGCACATCTGAGCCACTAACCCACCAAGTGTCCGCCGACTCAATTCCAGAAAGCGAAGCTGGAATGCTCACAGAAGGGTAAGAGTTGCCAATAGGGAGAGAAGTCAACCCAATGCCAAGGGAACCACAGTAACCTACAGCTACTTTCTCAATTCGGACCTAAAATAAAAATAAGAGTTACCATTCTATAACATTGGATTAGCATGCAGCATGTTCATTTCATTATGAAATACACTAGGTAAGATTCAGTGCTGTAAAAAACAAAAGGGTAAAAACACATATCTTGATAAAACAATAATTCCATGTTTTCTCTGCTCTTAGCAATAGGTTCAGAAAGAGTAAGACACGGCCAGCTCTTCTTGGCAAAAGACACAGCCAGCTCTTTCTGGCAATGTGGATTTTTTTTCATATAATGACTTCTCACTATAAGAAGAAACCATATGAGTATGAATTATTCTAAACCACTACTTAATTATGAATTATTCTAAACCACTACTTAATTCAGTACATATATGTACTGCCATCTCAATTATCCCTGCACACACATGACAAGAAGGAACATTTATTTGATTTTTTAAATGGATACTGTATAACATAATGCAGTACAAAACACTATCAGACAAGACCACATACACATTCACTTGCAATGCAGAGCATAATTTTTTGTCATTTTACTCCTACTTGTATTGCTGCATTCATTACTGAATTTAACAGGTTATGAGGACCTCCTAAAAACTTATAATGAAAGATTACATACAAAGAAAAAAAAGAGAAAAAGAGAAATTTTTTCACGATTGTTACATCTGCTCGGGAGGGGGGGAGGGTCATTTTGAGCATATTGCAGGGTCCAGGGTCTTTCTTACTGAATGGATATTATTACTTATCTGAGGGCCAATAAACTCTGTCCATTTAAGATGACGTACCAGTATGTTATATAATGCACAGAGCCATGTTGAACATTATGTAATTAGAACATAAGCTCATCTAATTGAAACACATCACGATGCCATTTAGAAGTTGGTTTTGTGTGGTGAGGCTTTTTTTTTGGAAACCATTATGTATATTGCTCCATTTGTTTTTTTTTTTATTTTATATCTTATGTGCGACTGTCTGAATATTTACATTTGTTTTTTCTTTTTACTTGCAGTTTGCTTGAGTGTGTTAGGGTAGAGTGACAAGGCTCCACTTCACCTGATACAGAGCGCAAGAAATAAAAAAAAAGTACAGAATTACTCCAAAGAAAGAGACAATTAGAACAGTTGCAAACAGAAGAGATAAGGAAGAGGAATGAGAACTAGGGGGAGAACTCAAAGCTGTCAAACTACAGAATCAAAAGCACTTGGTCAGACTACTACTGAGCTGGTCATAAACAGTTAATGGGCTATCAGCTCAGTTAATGGTTGTGTGCTTTCCAAGAGTGTTCAGCAGGGTCATAAACAATTGATGGGCTCTTGACTCAGTTGAGGTTCATAATTTTTCCCAGAAAGTGGTTGCTTTCGTGGTCTGGGATTTTGTGTTGCTTTTGATTGCTTGGTAGTGGTCAAAATAATAAATTGGGTTAAGGTTCTTTTGATAGTTGTGGGAAACTATAGTATGAAGATTGATACATTAAGTTAAGTTTCTGTTCTGTAGGTTAAGGAATGGCATCACCTGGCTAATGCCATTTTTTAAGGACAGGACTTTCATACCACTTAATAAATAAGGTGACTTGGGAAATCTCCAAACTGCATATGATTTTCACCTCTGACCTTCGATTTTGCAACACCGGTGCGATTTATCCTGAAAATAACCATTTTTCAAATTCTATCTCCTCCCTTGATACTTAATATTAAGATCTGGGATTACTAACATATATAGACCTGATTGAGACCTCCAATCAAATGTAGAATTTTTTTCTAAAAGTCAATTTTTTTGCTAGACATACATTTTTTCATTATTGTAAAAAAAAAATAAACCCTATAAATCAGGAAAAAAAATGTAAGAAAAAAATGAAACAAAAATTTGAAAAAAAGGGCTAGATTTGATTGTTCTATAATGTCTTTCTAAGTAATATACCAAATTTCAATTACATAGCTTTAAAACTAAGGAAGGAGATAGAATTTGAAGGTCAATAAATATAGTTTTGAGATACTGTACGGGTGTTCAAAGTTTTTCTTTGTATTTTTTACAAAGACAGTATTATCAAATCATGATTATTATGAATTTAATATTCCTTTTTGGTTATTAATAAACCAAAACTATGTTATCATAATTTAATCATAAATGAAGATCCCTTTGCTCTAAGATCGTAGCCTGGGGCACTGCGTCAGGCAAGACGGTACTCCTTACGCAACACTCTCTCTCTCTCTCCTTCACTAATTCTGCTAATATTGCTGATATTATGATCTTCTTAATTCTTATTAGAGTGAATTTTCTTCTTCTGCATGTTAGCGAGATGTTTTGCTTGTCTTTTCCTCTTTGGCATGATGAAAACCTTGCCAAAACAGAGAAAAACAGACATAAAAGCAAACAAATGTCAGAGGTGAAACTTGAACATGTACTCTCATTCATGTTTCTGCTCGCACTGAAGGGTGTAAAGTTCAGTCTGCTTGTCTTGTGACTCATGGAATCTCTACAGATGCCATTGCTCAAAATTTGTTTGATAATAATTATCAAAATTTACGATAATAGAAGAAATACTGCATTTTCTTGTACGGATCAATGTTTTTGGCTCATTGAGTTACTTTTACTAATTACCCTGTAACTATGAAAGTAAGAGGAATTTTGATGAAATATTACGTATTCTCCATTGCTATACAAAGCTTCGTTAATTTTTTCATGATTTTGCGTTCTCCACCCTATATTGGCCGGCCAGCGCTCCTAAAGTAATAAATTAGGTTACGGAAAGTCAGCATTTTATTTAGTAACCTCTAAATTTTTTCCCACCATCCTGCACAAATTGTGTAAAAGAAAAAGGCTCTACAACATGGCCATGCTGAATATCATTAAATATTTCTAAAAGGTCAAACTGATGATACATAGTTACATCTCTTTTAAAAATTATTTTAGCATTTAAAATACTGTTCCGTCTTAAGCACTACTCAATGTCAGGAAATATTTCAATTATATGAAAAATAAGCAATCTTAGTTATAATAAAACAAAGTAAGCTCCTTACCTCAAAGAGCTCCTCTGCCTCCAGGGGATGAGATGTAAAGACGAGGCCATGATTAAAGTGACGGACACGGGTGGCGATTGTATTGTTGCTGCTCAGGGCAATGTTGGCTCCACAACATTTTGAAAAACGATGTAACACCTTCAAAATCAAAACACATAACATTTTATCTGTTTGATTAAATTGGAATATAAACATTTACACTTCACATATTCAGCCCATAAAAGATTAAAGTAGTATAAAGGTAAAATTATCTATTGTTGATGAAAATTACAACAGTAAGAGTAAATTCAACTTACTTCAGATCCTACACTTGTCTGTCCAGCTGCCGGAAGAGAAAGATGAGACATGTCGAGGTACTGAGACACAGATATGAGAGACTGGTCATGTCGAATGGGGTTGTGGACAATTGTCACTTGAGCACACTGGCCGTACAGATCCACAACTGGCCACAAACCTGGAAATACAAGATCATCAATACACCAACCTAACAGATAAAGCTATTCCATGACTCAAGAGAAACTATCCAACTCACCTTGGGGCCTTTCAAAGTGATAATTCCAACCAATCAACAAAAACTTTGACAGTCAAGAGTTTATTCACAATATAAGTCTCACTCTTAACAATTAACATGTAATTTAAACCTTGATGAGAAGAAGAGTTTCTGTATTGAAGTCATGTTACAGATCAAGGTATGCAATCAAAAAACTCGTCTCAATTTTGGAAAGAAGATGAAACAGCCTGACAGCAATGAGACATTTCAGGCCACTGCCATTAGACAGCCAAGAGAAAATACTGTCACTGCATTTCTACTTCTTCCCAGATATGAGATCTTTGAAAGCAACCTTCAAGCATATGAGCAACTTGCTGTACAGCAGTTCCCTATCAACACACTTGTTTCTCAAAAAATAAAAAGGATTTCCTTATTGTGGTGAAAAATATAAAAAATCTTTAGCACAAAGATGAATAAAAATGTGAATATAGAATCATGAAAAATACAAGACTAGTGACACAGCTACTTCCCACATACCTTCGTCTTCTATTGTCGGCGTGAAACAATTTAAACAAACTCCTTAGTGAGGGACAAACAGGGACGGAAGATCTCCAAAGTGGCAAAGATTCAGGCCAAAATCACAAGGAGATGAATTACATTAAGTATATCTAATCAAGGACAGAGGTCAGTTTGCCTTGAAATTTGTCTTTCATCATAAAGTATTACATAAATATGTTTTTAGAAATAATATAATAATAAACATTTCCCACCTCAAAAAAATTAAAAACTAGTCAGCTATGAATCGAAGTTAAAAATATGTGTGATGACTAAAAATATATGATGATTACTCAATTAAAAGGTATGCAAATAAAAACTATAAGTTCTCAAGGCTTGAGAAAATAAAAAGTAAAATTCAAATCAATCTAAAAGTTCTCAAGGCTTGAAAAAAAAAGTAAAATTCAAACCAGTCTATCTTTATCCCTGACTTTTCCAAAATCCATGTTTCATATAAGACACTACTAAAAGATGAGTAAGTTATCAGCATAAAACATATTTTTGAACACACACGTAAACATATGTTACTGGAGAAGTAAAGATGAAGGTACAATATTCCGAAAGTAATGCAGTAGCTTTGTAATTATGGTATAATATAATTTTTCATAATAAAATTCATTATTTGGATACTTACCTACTGTTAAAGTTAGCTTATATCTCCGCGTTGATTAGGCGAGTCGGCATTCAAACAAAAAATCAAATGGCTGCCTGGATGACTGTCTAGTTCACCTGTTCTCCACCAGGTGTGTTTTGAATGTTTTAGCTCTTGCCAGAATTTTCCTTGACAGCCCACTAAGTTGTTGGGAGGCTGAGTGGGGTCTACTTTAACAGTAGGTAAGTATCCAAATAATAAATTTTATTATGAAAATTTGAATTATTCAAGATGAATTTTACCTACTGTTAAAGTTAACTGATTCCCACATTGAGAAGAGGACGGCGAGTAGTGTAGCTAGACAAAAATTGGCTCAGCCAATCGAGCTCAAGATTTCTTGCATGAAATCCAAAACATTCTTACCTGATCCAGAATACTTTCAAGATCTTACTACCATCAGAAGTTGGATTCCATTCTGAGAGCAAGGCTCTCATATGTGTACAGCCAAGAGCAGCCTAGTGGAGAAAACAACTTCAATTCAGCCAGAATGAAATAGAAGCAGCATTAGGGGACCCTTGTGCCTGGGTCCAAAAGCCCTATGAAACGACAGTCACATGCAATAAATACCTTTAAGATATAAAGGTATATTCCTATATAACATTTGTACCTTCACACTCTGCAAAATATAAAAATCCAGGATTTAAACAGAGCCTAAAGGATAGCTCCTTCAGTTTGGGAAAAAACTACCAATACTAGTGGACTAAGGGCTTTACTGTTTTTCTGCAACACTTAAGGTAGTGAGCTGCATTAATCCTATCCTCAAGCAACAAATTGACAAAACAATAACTGTGAATGTTTGCCTTCAATAAAGTTACAAGGTATGGATCTAGTTCTCATGCACTAGCCTTATCAAATATATCACAGAGGACCTTGTGTTCTTTGACAAAGACATTCTAGGTTTCTAAAAACACAAAAGACAAGGTTAACTTTGCCTCTTCCCGGCTTGACCTTCAACAAAGACATTCCAGGTTTTCTAAAACCACAAAACAAAAAGTTAACTTTGCTTCCTTCAGCCTTAACCACTGACAAAGACAGCTAGGTTTTTTAAACCACAAAAAACAATGTTAATTTTGCCTCTTCCAGGATTTTAACCTTTGACAAAGATATCTATGTTTCTAAAATCACAAAACAAAAGGATAACTATCTCTTCCAGGCTTAACCTATCTGAGTAAGGTTCAACTTCCCCAAAAGGACAGAGAATTGTTTCCTCTTTTTTCCCAATAAGGAGGTGAAATTGGAATTCTTACAATTCTCTGAAACACTTAGCCTTCACATCATTCTCTGCTCTAAGGCAAAAAGATAAAATAGCATTCCCTTTGCAACAGCTTTAAGAAAGGCGCTTCCAATAAATTTACTCTTAACTGCCAATACAATGCTAAATAAAAGTTTCAAAATAGTAAATAATTCAATTGAACTCATTCTAGGGGGTCTAAACTTCAGAGAGAGACTGATATTGAGATGAAGGAGCTTCAACCTCAACACCTTACAGTTCTGATCCACGAGATCTAACACACATGATGCAATACTGAGGAAAGTATGGAACGATAACCTTGAAAATACAGCGAAAAAGTCTTACCCTAAGAAAGCAGAAAAACAATGATGTCCAAAAGGTTCCAGAAGCTGAAAATTCCTCTAGAATGGCACCCTCAGCAATACACAGACCTCTGTTGTTTTCCATTTGATTAAGGATTGATCCTATGATACCTTGAAAATCCCCTTATTAAGAGAAGGCATCCTAGCATCACCAAGCAGCTAAGTATAAGATGCAGAAGTTAGTGGAAGTGCATGGAATTCTGCAGTTTGAGTTGATTTCCTCTTAACAGAAGAATAAGAGAGATATCTACCAAGCATGCTAGAAATTCTGAAAATCATTTGCTCTAAGACTACAATGGGTCTACAGGAGTCACTAAGCAATTCTTGAACTTGAAATTGTTCAACAGTATTTTATTAGGGCAGATACAAGGGGAAGGCCTATGAGTCTGAAATAGGCCAAATTTAAGGATACATTAACTGCTCAAGCCTGAGGGCCATCAAAGGAGTGGTAATCATCTGGTTGTTCCTGTTCATCTGCAAATCTCCATGCTAATAAGTCTACATGAGCGTTCCTCAAATCCCACAGCAACTGCCAAACTTATGGATGTAATCACCATTCTGTAGGTATAGTTTTTTTCTTTCTGTATTCCCAATCACCAAAAACACTGTTCTTCCATAGAATGAATGATCAAACCAATACAGTGGTCCCCCAGTATTTGCGGGGGATGTGTACCAGACACCCAGCGAATAGTTAGAACCCATGAATAGTTGGAACCCCTATAATAATGCTTAAAATGGCCTATTTTGGTTAGTTAAAACTCAAGAAAACCTCACAAAAAAATTTTATACTTGGTTTTTCTAATACAGGCAGTCCCCGGGTTACAATGGGTTCGGGGCTTACAACGTTCCAAGGTTAAGGCGCTTCTCAATTATATTCATCAGAAATTATTTCCAGGGTTGCGACGCATGTTCCAGGGTTATGACGCCTAGAAGGCTCATATAAGAATGCAGTTTACATAGTTTTGAATGCACCCAAAAGCATTAAAAGTAAGGTTTTCTTTGGATTTTTGGTGATGTTCTGGCTTATGAAGATTTTCGGGTTACAATGCATCTCAAGAACGGAAGCCCCATCATAACCCGGGGACTGCCTGTAGTTTTATCACTAAAATGCATTTTATGATGAAACGGATACTAAAAACCAGGAATTTGTGGATATTTCTCATAGAAAAATACTGCAAATAGGCAAATTTCCCATGAATAATGGGGGAGATGTTCCACAGAGAAATCCATGAGTGCGAGAGTCCCTGAATTCGGAGAACACGAATACAGGGGGCCCACTGTATTGTTATTCATTTCACTCAAAGCAGCAAACTTTCCGCAATGAATTTGTTTCTGACCAAGGATAAACCTGCCCGGCATCTTTGATAGTCTTTCCACTGCCCAGGTGTAGTGTTGGCCATTCTATGTTGTATGAAAGTTTAATGACACTAGTTAAAACTCTTTGTTCTGTGTTGCCGGGAAAAGGGAAAAACCAAAACCTGGACGTCTGCTCAAGAAGGACAACGGAGTCCCTCCTGCAGAGCCTGGCAACAATGATGGTCCTGGATTACTTACAAATTTAAGAGGCCATGATTCCTATAAAGAAAGCCCTTACCATTTAAGATGCTTTCTTCACGGCTAGAACTCCAAGAGGCAAGTGCCTATTCATCTTTGACAGACAAGCCTACAAATTTTAAGTATCATCCTCATATCACTAGATAAGAATGAGGAGGATTTAGGGAGAATTAAAAATCATAATGCTCAGAGACAGCCAGGTTAGGCAACAGGTCCTTGGCCTTTGGAATACTGTCAAGAGTTGGCCAACTTGAACCAGTGATTCAGAGAAATGATTCCTTCTCCTAAAAATCGACATCATCCACCCACGGGCAACAAATTCACTGACAATACTTATAATACAGGCACTGTACACTAACCTAAAAGAAAGCGCACTGAACAGCAATGCCTTCTTGTAAATACACCTTGAAGGAATACGTTTTCTGAACATCTACCATGTCTGATCGTTCTTTGTAGTCACTAACTCCATGCTAGAAAAATCAACAAGTATGGGGACAGAACTTCATGTTATTCAATCTCAAGGTGTCTAAGAATGATCGCCTATCTCCAATTGCTTATGAAACTGGAAAGTCAAAGGTAAAATACTATCGAGAGAGCGACTTCTGAAAAAGACAAAGAACAGCAATAGGAGACTAAACCAGTGGAGGGCAACTACAAAAGAATCATAACTACCCTTCATCGCCTCCACATGTAAGGTACTGCTCCCAAGTTTCTCCAAGCATGCCAAGAGGCTTGCAACTGTCCATCTACCAGAACCTGAGGGCTAAACTTATCCCAGAAAGGTATAAAACAAGACTGTACCAATATATACTCCCTTATCATCTTAACCTGACCAGCATATGCAGACAGAAGCAAAAGTGTTCTCACTTTTTCCAAACCGAGCTGGTACAAGCGTGAGAACATTAACCTGCAGCATCATAAACAAGTTATAACTAACTCTTCCACAGTAAACTCCCACTGGTGCAAAAAACCTTTAAAGCTAGCTTCACATACTCCATAGGATGGCACCTCCACCTTTCGAAGCTAGTGCAGAGAAAAGATAACATACAGAGTACAAAATAAAAACTCAAAAAGCTAGACTAAGACTCCATTTAAACACATCCAAGGCCCCTGTCGTCAGTCTAAAGTTTGTCTCACCACAGGAAAGAGAAAGAACCAAACCTCCTACTGAAGATGGTTCAAGAACCTGTATCGCAAGAAGCAGTCTCCGGCGGCGACTTTCCATGACTACATAAAAAACTAGAAAACAAGCCATGGCCAACTTAAAGGGAGCTTTGTGCAACCAAGTACGAGAAAAGTTATGAAACGCACTCTTGTTGAGGGAGAAAGCTTAGGTTCTCTTCTCCAAATACTTAAAGGGTGAGAAAATACTCTAAGACAAGTGAGACACATTCTCCATGTGGCCTCTTTCCTCAAATAAGTGAGTATATAGCAAAGTTTAACGTTGCAACAAAAGCCGGTCAAATCAAAAGAGGGGGACAAGAGGAGACATCTGGTGACTGGAAGCGATACTTAGCAACAGGAGGTGAAAGCAGCTGAGTACTGTTTGGCATTCATTCAATGAAAGGAAGACAGTCTTAAGCAACTCAGGTGCATCCACATGTGCCAACTGATAGAAAGAAAACGAGGCACAAATGAAAATGGGAAAGGTTAGGGGTGGAATTACAACAACTCTTCTGCCTCATTTGAAAGTGAATCAACATAAGTACTTGAAAGCACTCCCATACGACATACTGTTAGAAAGCTCTGAAGCTAGAATAATATCTAGCTTAGAAACAACTGAATATATTATCAAAATTGAAAATTTTGGGAAGAGAAACATTAATTGAGGCAGAAGTAAGAGATTTGCCAAAGGCCGAAGAAAAAGCATGTAAAGAACAAACAAGTGGATTTTCAAAGAAGAAAGAGAATTAGGCTAGCAGACAAGAATTCAGAATGAGCAAACATGAGAAATTGGTTAAACTGTCAACTCACAATGTAATATCAGAATAAGTAAAACTTGCTACAGACACATTATGTTTATAAAACTGTCTATAACTCCTATGTGAGCTAACAACCTCAAACTAGGTGCAGATGATGACAGAAAGCATATAGTACTACTTAGCTAAGATAAAAAGGGAGAAGTAGGTATTGGAGAGCACAGATCCCCATCGCCCCATGAACCGACCCAGTTCCCTGGAAGTTGGCTCTTTCACAAAGTCCCACTATCTCAGGGCAGTCCAAGGCTCAGGCTACGAACAAGGCAAGGGCGCCAACACCTTGCTTCTCACAGGGGAATGCAAAAAAAAAAGAGTGCACACTATAGGGGGATTCGGAACATTCCGTCAAGAACTTATTTCAACTTGTATTAGAAATTAAAATAAGGTTAATGTCATGTTCTAACTTCTCTATATGCTTTTCCTGAACCAAATGAGGAGCAAAGGCAGAGCTACAAAAGGAAGTCTCAACACTAGCACTACCAAAATTCCTAGCCTGAGTAGAGATAGCTGCAGATGAAAGGACACTAGGTAGGGAAGAACTGGCAGGTTTAATTCCTGACCTAACTAATTGCTTTCACAATCTTTCAGCTTCCCTTTTTTCCTATATCTGACATATTCAAGCATAAAGTCTTCAGACCAATCCCCTACATTACGTGACAGGAGAAAACAGCAAAATTCACAAAATACCAACAATTGCCTACACCTAATGGCAGATAAGGAGAATTCTGCCAAGAGATAATACATTCAAAACACACCTGGTAGAGAACAGGTGAACTAGACAGTCATTCGGGCAGCCATTCGAGTTTCTGTTCGAAAGCCGACGCACCTAATCAGTGCAGAGATATAAGCTAACTTTAATAGTAGGTAGGATTCATCCCAAATAAAAGTGACTCAAAAAATGTTTTTACTTCAAGTAACATACAAATCCATTCTTATATCAAATAGCTACTGAAGGAAAAACAACTGATACTGAAGGAAAAACTGACTTCCATGCTCTTCAAATGGGAAGCCCTGTCCACTGGAGATCACATTACAATTGTTCTGAATACCCTGAATTTATACCAATATAAATATATGATTGTTTCTTGTAGGATTCTCCACTTGAGCATGAGACTTTATGACAACTTCTATCCTAAAGGTGTCTGAAGCCCATTGCCAAGACCCTTAAATGATGACTACAAACAATCCCTTCATCTTTTATATGTGGCATAAGGCCCTACTACAGTCTCAGCGACAGGCATGATGGAATTTCGGTATAAAATGATGGGGGTTGGCAAATCTTCTACTACCAAACTAACAACTGTTACAGGACTTATAAAAAAATAATTTAAAAAAATTGGATCATAATCTACTCCACTTTTATCACTTAATAAAGCAAATATTTACACTCCATTACAAATCAATTCTAACACTTAAACAGCACACCCACTGAATAAAATTTAAAAAATAAAGATAACAGCTTTATGTGAGTGCAAACCTGTTCCAGGACTCATATACAGTACTATTCACCCAGGTCACCCATTTTCCAGTAGCAAAACAATATATCTTTCAAGGGAAAACAAAGAACTTGAAACATTCAAGGCTGAGAGTCTCTGTTCTTTTAACAAAAAATGATAAGTACCCACCCTTCAATTCCTGTAATCACCCTATGAATAAATAATGAGAGAGAAATAAGAAATCAATCATCGAATTTCCCTTTGATTTGGGTCTTTGCCTACATTCCTAATATGAATAACCAATAGTGATACAGAATAAGAAATAATAAAAGAGCAGATGAAATTGAAGTCTTAATGGCAAAAAGAAAACCCCTCATCAATGCTGAGAGAGAGATACAGAGAGAGAGAGAATGGGGGGGGGGGGGGGGGGGGGGGGGGGGGGGGGGGGGGGGGGGGGGGGGGGGGGGGGGGGGGGGGGGGGGGGGGGGGGGGGGGGGGGGGGTGGGGGGGGGGGGGGGGGGGGGGGCTTCAATGGTAATAACTCTGATAGCCTACTTTGACTTGTATGAATCCAAATGAAAAGACCTCTGTCCTTAATCACAGCAATATCCCCCTCCAGGACAGAAATTCTGTCTTACTCAACACACATTACTTCTCTTACCATGAATGGCCCAAATTATACTGTACTATAATTTATTTCAGTGTAGTTCTGAACACAATTAGCTTCTAAGGTTATTTGTCTCTCATTGTTTAGGACTAAAGAACATACTGTAGTACATATACACATTTAATATGTTGTATTGAAAAAAAAGTTATTACCATCATAACATGGTAAATGACCACCAAAATGTTCTGTTTCGTGTTTCTGAAAACCATCACATATTCTTATATCTTGAAAACCTAATGAAAAGTAATAAAATACAGTAATTAAAACAGTAATCTTTGCATGGCTGACCTCTTTGTAGTATGTATCTGAAAGGTAAAAAATCCAGCAAAGTGTTTAAAATAAATAAAAAAGATTAACTAGGATAGCAATATCACCTTTCAAAAATTATCTGGGACAATTAAGATGACTCATACTAGAATTTATTAATTTGTAGAGGCAACCAGTACCCAATCCAGCATAATTAAAAAGAAGGGAAAGAAAGTGAATAGAAGTTCATTAATAATAAAAACTAAGTACGTATAGGGCCATCTTTACACATCATGACACGTGCAAAAGATTTTTGTCATTAGTGACCAAATGGATAATAATCAGAAAGCATGTCAACAGGGTGCATAAAAAGGTTTCAATCGGTATACTCTGAGGAAGTGAGTTTTCTGCACATGGCAGAATGACATGCACAATATACAACTGCTTTTAATTACAGATAAGAAAAAAGGCCCAAAACATACAATCAAAAAGAGCAACATTATATACCTCTCTCCAAGGAAGGTTCTTCCTTGAAATCCTCTTAATCTCTACTCTACCACAGATTTGTCACTGATTTCCCATTTAATTTCCAACTGACAAAATTCAAGTCTCATCCACATTATTTTAAGTTTTAGAAGATCACTGATCTCATCCTTAGAAGCAAACTTATGTCAGAACACACTTTATACCAACCAATCTTAATTTCTTGAAGTTGTCAAAGATAAATTTGGAATTTCTGGTGGGGGATCTGCTTAGATGACTTAAAACTGGAGACTTACTAACAAACAGGAATTAAGAACAAGAACCCATAAGTAAGAAGTCCATGAGACATGCGTTTCTTTTACTTTAATAAATCATAATTCTAAAAACTCAGAAAAATTTCAAATTAACCAACAGAAAAGGGGCAACTTAGGATAGTACAAAAATTACAGTGGAAAAAAAGTGTAATTTTCAAGTTACTGACTTATTCTAAAAATTAAAAAAATCACAAGTTATGAATAGTAATAAAATAGATTAACCTTCCAAATACTTTTCTTCTTACTCAGTTTCAAATGAGATCACTGACACATTATGTAGGTATTCATTACATGCATACATGGTATTTTTTCCACTGCTGATGCATATAATACATGCTCACTATCATCTTCTATTTTCTTTAACCCTTCCGCTTATGGAAAACTGATTTAAACATTATCCAAATTTAAGTCCTTCGCATTTTGATAATGTATGTCAACATGAAAAAAAACAAAATGCACAACCCAGCAGACATGATCAGGATCATTGTTGGTGAGTGCTCCTGATATTTTCTATACATTTGTGAAGTGTATTTATTTGTTTTATATAGTTTTAGATTCTTAATCTATAATTACATCATTTATCTTTTTCTGAAAAAGAGAGAGAGAGAGAATATTTTTGTATACTGTACATATATCGCATGTATTTTTATTTGTTTTGTAATGTCATTAATTTTGTTGTATTTTACTTGGTATAATTGTAACACTTACATTGCAATAAATATGCAATTTATCTGGGTGTGCTATAGACAACAAATGAAGATTTTATCACAATATGACAAATTTTTAACCAATTTGTATTTTTCATAACTTACGAACCTGAGGTCTTAACATTAGGATAAATACTCAGCGCCAGCTGGAAACCGGTAAAGTTTAAAATAATTGTGTACGCAAGGGACTATTGGCATCTGTGCTTGGTCATGAGACATGTGGAGTCACCCACATACCCCTCTTTAACTCGTGACCCCGTTAGTTATTCTTCCAACCCTGCACTGACTCATTATCCCAGATTCTGGGGCAAATTGGAACTGTTGTTCCTCACTACTTTTGAGTCTACGTCAAAAACCACGTTATTGAGTACTCCCACTCTACCAAGGGCAGAGGAAGACCACCATCCACGGTCAGTTTCCTGTAATGTGACTAATGTATGTGCCTGGTGGTAATCCATCAAGTCTACTCTGATACAGAGTATGTTTTCACTTATCAGATCGGAATTCTTATGTGCCCAAGCCAGTTCACTGCTCCTGATTCATCTGAAGATTATTGTGTGAATTGATATTCACATGCCCAATCACCAGTCTAATGTGTATCGCCATACATGTAATTACCAAGAGACTTCCCTCTCTTCTGACAACCTCTTCACAAGATCATTGTCTACTGACAGAATGCCTTTAATGGACAGAAACCTCCTCTATACAGGCAATCACGGCCAAAGAGTCATTCTGCACATGTGAGCCGAAGACCTTTGGAGTCGTGTTACATCCGAGGTGACACTCTACACCCAAAATCTTAAAACTATTAGTTCGAAAAGGGATACTGGGCAAACTCCAAACCTTGAGATGTTAATTCTACCTATCAGTGGTGCCTCTTCCCCACACAAACCTGGTAGCGATGATTGTGCTAAGATAAACTTTATCAGTCACTCATCTTGGGTCCTCCTTAATTACTGGACCCTTCTTCCGTTTGGGACATGGAGGAACAGGTAGAACATAGAGTTTGTGTAACCTCCAGGTTGTTCCCAGTATCCCAAATAGAATCCCCAGGCTCCTCAAAGGGTGAAACCCCAGAGAGAGCACTTACATGGTTTTTCAATTACACAAGTTCCTCTCTGGACAAGTGGTTTGTGCACTCATCTGCCAAACAGGTGGTCCGAGGTCCGACTCCCGGCTTAGCCAACACAGAATAAGAGAAACTTATTTCTGGTGATAGAAATTAGTTTATCGATATAGTGTGATTCGGATTCCTCAATTAGCTGCAGGTCCCGTTGCTAGATGACCAATTGGTTCCTAGCCATGTAAAATATATCTAATCCTTCAGGCCAGCCCTAGGAGAGCTATTAATCAGCTCAGTGTTCCTGTAAAAACAAAGATACACTTAACTTTTCCAATTATATGGACGATATCATAGGAAAACCCCAGGGGAATGTCCTATGATAATATATTCTATTCAGAAACGTCCTAATTATCCTCCTGTCCAAGGAATTAATCTGTTAACAGGACATAGCTCATTTCTCACAAATAATGTTACTTTCCAACCACGAAACACCCTATGCGGTGATCTGTTACAATATACGGGCATATGTTCAATATGCTACCTTCCAAAGGGAAACCCTATTGCCAGAAACCACCATGGTGCTATTCTCGAGTAACCTAGTCCAGAATTGTACCCAATGTCACTTCACTCCACCTCACTCTTGAAGAATGGGAAACTCCCCACCTTCCCCTTCCAGATATGATGAGGTTCTAATGCCTTGCTTCAGCCAACTGAAGCTCGAACCCTCCATGTTAGGTTCATGACTTCAATATAGAAACTAGACCAGGATGGAAGAGACCCATTTGCAGATGCTAGGTTAATCTAGCCAACAACCACTTGGACTAGGGTAAGTAGGTATAGTCAATTAAGAATTGACTAACTTATTTTAAGTTGGCAAGACGAGGTTGACCCTGGCTTGGTTAGGTTAGGCTAGGTTAACTCTTCCACCAATTAGGATAGGTTAACTCTTCCACAAATTAGGCTAGGTTAACTCTTCCACAAATTAGGCTGGGCTAACACCTCCATCCCTTAGGGTAGGTTAAGTCCATCAGAGATGTACTCTTAACTAGGCTAGGCTAGTATAGACTAGCTTAATCTAGAAACTAAATGACTTAGGTTAGGGTAAAGTCATTCAAGAAAGTTTGGGCTATACGTGCTAGGCTACAACCACAACCTTCTAGGCCGAGGTGGTAAAAGTGTTTCGAATGGGTAGCCTAGGTACTAGTCTACTCGGCTAAACTTATAACCTTACTAATTTGCCCAAGCTAAGATAGTAAAGGCATGTTCAAGTAGCCAGACAATGCTAAGTCATCAACCCACTGTTAGGCTAAGTTGACATGTACGACATGTATGTCGGAACCATCTAACCTATGAGTTAGGCTAACCTAACTAAGAACTGTACCACTCAGACTAATCTAAGATAGTAAACGCAGGTTCGAAAACTAAACCGCAACCATTAGCTAGTCCAAGCCAGCACATGCATGCCCAAACCAGTTAGTTCGGACAGTCTAAGCTAAGAACTACTATTACTCAGATTAACTAAGATAGTAGCAGTAGACTCGGACTGGCTGGAATAGGCTACGAATTTAACCACTTGTTAGGCTAAAAGGTATGAGTCAATTAGCTTGGCTATAGCATCTCAAGTTACAAGTGCCCTACTTAGGCTTGGGTACCTTAAGTGGTGAAAGAAAGAAGTTCACCTCCTCCTTTTCAATCCAAACACCATGTCATCTCCCCAGAGGAAGCATACTGGCAGGTGTCTCTGTGCTCCTCGAAAGGTTATTGACATGATGAATCAAATCAATCACCTCCACATACGAAACCAGAAACTCTTGGTTTTCTCCTACCCCCGGTTCTAACGTACAGTGTTCAGCCACAGGAGACGTTATCTCCCTCCTATCCTCTGACAAACATCCAGGTGAGTCATGACCGTCCGACCCTACAGCCGCGGCATCTTCGATCTCTGATGGCCACCAATGGCTCGATCTCGAATAGTCAGTAGGATTTGAGAACATATCTATTTGCAATCCTATATACAAATATGGGAGCAATTTCATCATATTGGATTACTCTGACAACTAGAGTCCATGGAAAAAGTTTGTAAAAGCATTGGCGTATGTATCAAGTTCATCTAAATTGGCAACACTGCGCCCTTACGAACGATTCCTACGCCCGTCACTGTTTACACAGTTGCCATCTACGACTGTCTAAGTTGGCAACACTGCGCCCTTACGAACTATTCGTACACCCGGCACTGTTTACACAGTTGCCTCCTACGATAGTCCTGATTCTTCTGGCCGTCGTATTCCTTACTACCATCACATGCAGTTTTGGCTATGCTGTCATCACGCTTGATGGAAGCGTGAGGCTGTTGATGGTACGCTTGCAGCCAAGATCAAGAGACCCAACCTGCTGTGGCATTTCTACTTTACAAGGATGTGACAGTCCTGGCTCGAAGATGAAGAAGAAATTATTCTTCTCCTCTTGGCACAAGGATCAGTCACAAAGTCGCTGAGTCTAGCCTTCTCCAACTCTTCACAGCCACACTAGACTAAGCTTCCATCATTCACTTGTTCGAGATGTAACAGTCCTGGCTCAAAGACAGAGAAGAAACTTCTCCTCTTGGCTCGAGGATCAGCTACGAAGTCCCTATTCTTCCAGGATTGGCAGGAGAACGCACTGGCGTCAAAGCCAGTCACCTAAGCTTGTTGACGCCTAAGCGGAAGGATACAGAGAAAAGACTTGCGTCTTTTCCATTATGTGACTGTTATCTCTCCTAACACTTGTAATTTCTCTCAAAAACAATGTGCATTAAAAATCTCTAAATCCGAAAGCATAGTTGTAAAATTCTCTTGTACCTTGAAGTGAAAATGGAAGCATGTCTCTGTGTTTGCCGCAGCTGTGAAGTGATGTCATGGCAGGCGCCATGTTTATGACATCACTGAGCATCTCTAATGCGAAGCCAGCACTCTATAAGAAGTGCAAGGCTGTTGTTGTTATTCTCGTAGGCATAGCAACCTGACATTAAAGGCTGCCGTGTTGCACTATCTGCTTCTTTACAGATGGCGACGCATCCGACCACCATTCAGTGCATATCAGGATAAAAGGGACATCCATCTCGTGGAACCCTGGATGGCATCTAGACGTTATATAGCAAACCAACTGTCCTTCTTGGGTTGGTTCTCCTGATAAGCCTAACGCCAACCGCACACCTGCATCATCCCTGCCTACGTATCTGGAACGAAAACAAGATGGCGATGCACACCTGTCCCCACAGGAAAAGGAGCACAATTAGTCATAATTACTTCCCAAAACATATCCTGATACACCCAATCTTTGGATTTACAGGCAATCCATATGAATATGTGATATTCCAATGCACAGGCAACAAATTAACAGTACCTTAAGAGTTTCTGCACCTACGACTTACTACACGATGAGTACCTCGACGTCGAAATCGTTGAAGAAAATATGCGGGCGTTTATCTGCTTATGATATCCAAGAAGTCTCGAAGCATGGGAAGGCTTCATATTCACATGCCCGGGAATTCCAAACAACAATTTCAAAACAACAGGGGTCAAACTAAACCAGCTTTAAAAGGACGGAGGCAAAGCACGTCCTCTCTTAAAGGCGGTAAGAAAATAACTAAAGGGGATGAAGAGAGGTATGTGGGTGGCTCCACATGTCTCGTGACCATGCACAGATGCCAATAGTCCCTTGCGTAGACAATTATTTTAAACTTTACCTGTTTCCAGCTGGAGCTGAGTATTTATCCTAATGTTAAGACCGAAGGTTTGTTTTGTATATGAACAAAGTTCTTTTGGCTAATTTTTGGGGGAGCAAAGTGCAAAACTTTCCCTTATCTCATAAATTATAATCTTTATTTCACCTACATAATCTTACTTTGGGGACCTTTTTATGCCATTGTATAAAGCAATCATTCAGCTGCCAATTGACATAAAACTGAGCAGTCTACCTTAAAAATTGTCAGATACACGTGTCTTTGAGAAAAAAAAAAAAAATAGACAGTTTTTTAAATTTATCGCATAGGGACTATTACTTTTCTTGGAAGGAAAGTGAAAAATTTTCTTGTATGTTGTAGTAAGTTTGTTAATTATTCCAGCAATATAAAAGTTATTTTAGGGGAATTCTTTCAAGCTATTGAAACAAAATTAAGTGATCTATATACCTTGAAAATTGCCAGAGCTAGGTGTCTTTGAACAAAAATGTATAGTAAAACCATTTTTACGCTTACTCATCGAGTCACTGCCATTTCCCACATGTGTAATTGTACAGAAGGGTCATAAGCGAAAGGGTCAACTATTTACTAATATATTTATGCATTAATTTGTCTATGAAAACTATTAATAATATTGGTATGCATCCATTTACAGTTATTATTATTTCCATTTCATTTAGTATCTGTGGTTAGTATTTTAACGTTTTCAATTTTATTGTTTTAGTTACAGATAAAATCTTCTATAATTTTTTCTTGACTACTACAGGTTTATGGTCCTCTGACCATGCTAAATCTATTTTCTTAACACCAAGCAAAGGAAATACGATAAAAAATAGTCAGTTATCATCATAATATGGGCTTGGATGAAGATTTAAACTTGAAGCATTTTGAAAATTCTTAAATGAAAACAATATTCTCATTAAATTTGTCAATTCTATAATCTCATACCAAAGCAACTCTGTATGTAAATCAATCTTGCTTCAACGACAATTTTCTGATGAGAAAACTTTTCAGTATAATCACAAATAAAAAGAAATACACAAAATATGCAACAAAAGATAAAAAATAACAAAGATAACAACAAAATAACAAGGTTAATTTGGACACAACATTCAAGCAACTAAATTTAAGCCAATGGTTATCGAAAAAAAAATTTGGATTTAGAAATCTCAACTTTTCTAGACTTAATATTTAAGACCAAGTTACACCATAAAAACCAAGAGACCAAAACGGCCATTAAAAAAAATAAATAACACCATCACAAAAGTTAAATCTATTCACAATATCAGGCTGCTCTATTTCTTCCTGATATAAAACACTACTAATCTACATAAAAATGTACTGCAACATACATGACTAATAAACATTTTCAATAGCACTTTGCTGTACACTATGTCTTCAAACAAGAGGCAAATGGAGTTATTACATTTTGTGAGATACTATATAACCCTAACTACTGTAATACTGTACAATGCAAATTCCAAATGAGGCAAAACTACATTACTGCCTTTAGGAAAGTGGTCAGTAATGAGGTTCCAAATAATGAAGTACCAATGGTTTTTGATGGATAGAAAATATCAAACCAAGCAAAATAGATAGACAAAGAACATTAAACTTGGCAAAATTCAACTCCAGATACGATACTGACAAGCAAATGCACTACTATTTTTCATTAAAACCTTAATTTTTCAAAAACCTTAATTTTTCAAGAGTAGTACACGTGAAACTATCTGATTTTTCCAAGCACACCATGATGACATTCACTACTTATTCTTCAAATCAAAGAAAGCGATTCTAATACTGTAGCTGTATCCAGAATTCATTAGTTTCACTCTAAGTACTATCCAAAATTCATAAAAGGAAGTCAAACCTAACTTAACAGCCTGGTTCCATGAACTCACGTCCTGCAAATCCACCCAAAAAATTGGGAAAGAGTGAATAATCAGCAAAGATATGAGTATACAGAAATTCCACACTACATTGTCGTCACAATACTACCTATGCATATTGACTGATCTTAGGTAAAAATGTTAAGTAAATTTTTAAGTCACAAAATACTGAACATTCTGCATACTTCAGAGGCTTTTGAAAATTATTCAACTTCATATGAAAATACAGTACTGCAAATGTAGGCTGATTTTTCTATTCATAATTTCTTACTATATTTTATAAAAAACAATCTTTAGAATGCAATTTTTATATGTAAACCCCATCAAATTGCAGCATGAAAAACTTGTATAGAATTTCAGTACAAGCAGCCCCCGGTTAATGGCAGGGGTTCCGTTCCTAGGTCAACTTCATATGAAAATACAGTACTGCAAATGTAGGCTGATTTTTCTATTCATAATTTCTTACTATATTTTATAAAAAACAATCTTTAGAATGCAATTTTTATATGTAAACCCCATCAAATTGCAGCATGAAAAACTTGTATAGAATTTCAGTACAAGCAGCTCCCGGTTAATGGCAGGGGTTCCGTTCCTGGGGCCCGACACTAAGCAAGCAAAATTCACCTCAAATCGAAATTCAAAAGTCTAAGGACGTCACAATCCACCTTACGGTGCCCTAGACACGTTAACTATGCCTTAGGGCTTAGACAGTGTCATGGCCAGATATTTTGCCCTAATATGTAATAACTCTTTAATGCCTAATCATTTACTGTGGTCTGCCTGGTAGTAATACAAATTTTTAATGTCAGATTCAATGAACTTACTGATAAATCTTGGCCTAGTAAGAGAGAGAGAGAGAGAGAGAGAGAGAGAGAGAGAGAGAGAGAGAGAGAGAGAGAGACGAGCGAGCGCAGACGAGATAAGTAGACCGAAAAGATAGAGAGAGAGAGAGAGAGAGAGAGAGAGAGAGAGAGAGAGCTTTTTCAAACTGCTAACGTTTCCTCCATCTCTTTATTTATCATATCTTCAGTTAGATCAGCTAGAAAAGCAAATGAGAATGATAAAAGTATTGTCACTACCGTTATAATTGTTGCTTAAACGCTGCAGCCATGAACAACTGAACGATAACAGCTGTTCTGCTACAACAACCGAAACGAATCTGATAACAACAATGTTTTTCTAGCATTTCAGTCATTGTACGATAGTAAAAAATTACCGTAGTTATGATACACATGATGTTAATTAAGTAGAACAGGACTTAATCATTTTGATATGGAGAAAATATTGGCAAGGAAATATAGTACTACTAAATTTAAGCTGCAGTTGTAGCTGAAACTCAGAAAACAAAATGTTCACACTGCTAATGACTTTAAATCATCATGCATCACCAACATGGATGCAACTCTGCTGCAAATAATATTGGAGAAAAAAGTATTTAAATAAAAAAATACTGGCCTTGAAAGAACACATTTTACGTACTGTCGTTTTCATGCCGATAACAGATAAACACGTAAATATCATATTATTATGAAATACGATCAAAATAACGAATGTAATCAGTTTTTTTTTTTTACACAAAACGACATGCTCCCAACATCATCCATTAACGAAAAAAATAACAATGGAGTTCACAAGACGTACATATTTAAGTCATATTTCAACTTAAAAGCCCTTCATATACCAAAAAATAATCTACTATTTAAGCTAAATAGAAGCAAGAAAATTGCTCTGGATCAAGTTAATAGGCAAAATAACCCTGCCTCTGCCCTCACCTGAGTTTTTCAAACCAAAACTTTGATCGTTATGTTTGAATTTTATAATACTATATATATATATAGTAATATGAGACGAAAATACAGTATTATTGATACAATGAAGTAAAACATAACTTTTTAGAAGAGCCAAGGAAAAGATGTATATTCATTATCTTTGTATTTTATGAGGGTCTCTCAGTGCTTTGGCAAGTACCGAAATATGTACTGATAACCAGACAACAGTGCCATCCAGTAACGAAAATAAATAACTAAGTCTAATTCACGTATTTATGTCAATTTTCAACTTAAAAACACTTCATATAAAGAAAAATAACCTTGTCACATACAAATAGAGTTTCTAAACACTAATTTATGCTAAATAGAAGCAAGAACATTGCTCTGAATTGAGTTAAATACAGCAAAATAATCTTTAAATATGGCGAAATAATCTGACCTCAGCCCTCAGCTGATTTTTCCAAAACAAAACATGATTGGTTTGTTTGTATTTTATAACACAAACAGTAATACAAGGCTACATATATATTCGTTATGTTTGTATTTTATGAGGTGGCCTCGGCACCTAGCCCAATTAACTGATAACCAGACATTGGTGCTATAAACCCTAAAGAATGTAAAACCCAGTTATGAATACAGTGAACCCCTGTATTCGCGTTCTCCGGATTCGCAGACTCACACATTCGCAGAATTCTCTCTGGAAAGTTTCCCCGCATTATTCGCGGAAAATTCGCACATTTGCGGTATTTTTCTATGAGAAATATCCACAAATTCCTAGTTTTTTTTTAATCAATTTCATCATAAAATGCACTTTTTGTGATAAAACTATTAAAACAACCAAGTACAAACATTTTTAGTGGGTTTTTCTTGAGTTTTAACAAACAAAATAGGCTGTTTTT
Source organism: Macrobrachium nipponense (assembly GCF_015104395.2). Taxonomy (NCBI): domain Eukaryota; kingdom Metazoa; phylum Arthropoda; class Malacostraca; order Decapoda; family Palaemonidae; genus Macrobrachium; species Macrobrachium nipponense. The sequence continues at coordinate 32,608,402 of NC_087215.1, forward strand.
AGCATTTTTATAGGGGTTCCAAACATTCGCGGGTTCTAACTATTCATGGGGGGGGGGGGGGGGGGGTGGGGGGGGGGGGGGGGGGGGGGGGGGGGGGGGGGGGGGGGGGCGGGGGGGGGGGGGGGGGGGGGGGGGGGGGGGGGGGGGGTGGGGGGGGGGGGGGGGTCTGGTACACATACCCCGCGAATACAGGGGGACCACTGTGTATTTAACAAGCGCCGTAAAACCAAAACGCTGCTAACCGATGGCGACGGTAACCGCGGGCTGCCTGTATCATCATTAGCTACTACTTCACAACACTTTATGAGATAAAAACTGAAAAAAATTTTGCATTTGCCAACACCTGCAATAATCTACAAAATCCATAACCTACAACCTTCTGAAAAGCACCTCTGCTTCAATTGGAATAATGTAACACCATTCCTCTAAGACCTTCTCAAAAGCACTTCTGCTTTAATTGGAAAAACATAACACTATTACGTACTCTAATACTAATTACTTCCCCTAACGACAACTGCATTGTCTATGACTTCCTTCTTAAAGCTTGCCAACTGTTAAAAAAAATAAAATTGCCTAGACCTACCTACTTCTACAGTTGTCACGTGCAGTTTCCAAACTAAATACCGATATGTAATTCTATTTCCATAATTTTCCAAATAAACACTTGCTATAATTTAATTTCCTACAGTGATCAGTTATCTCTGCATTTACCAAAATGATCAATGCTGTCAACAAAAATGTTATTTTTTTAAAAACTACAACTAAATCACCATATTCCAAGTGAAAAAACAAGCAGCACTTAAAGAGCAAGGATCAAATACCATAGTGTGAGCAGCTGTCCCTAAACTGATGACAATAGGATAAATGAATTCCAAAGAAAATCACTCAAGGAATGTAACTACATGAGCCCCTCTTTAAGCATGAATCGATGTCACTTTTAATAACTTGTTTCTTACTTCATGTGAGGAAAATATTTAACTGGAAAGCACGCCAAAACAATTCTGTCCTTCCCACATACCACTGCAATTATAACCAACATCAAAGGTTTAATATGACTACTAATTTCAAGCCTCCAAAACCTTTTAGTATGAAGACATGTTCAAACTGAACAGCACTTTTATCACTAATCAAAATTCTTGTTTCAATTCAAACGAAATACCCAAGAGAATAAAAAGGGTGAATTACCTGGTGGAAGATTTTCACAAGCTGTTCCCTGATCCTCTCCATTGACATAGTAATGGAGAGAACCATCTGAGTGTCTCATCATCCCAACACGCGTCCCTACGGCAAGAGAGTCAAGGTCACATCGGTAGTTGTTCATGATGGTGGCACCATCACGCATCACTGATGAACCACTGAGCATCCAAGTGTCATAATCGATGTCAGTCATTGTGCTTGGAAAATCCAGCTCCTCTGGTGGGATTGCTGTCACTCCTGTTAAGGTAAATTTGTAAAATAAAATTCATCCAGGATGTTCATGTCTAAGATCTTAAAGACTGAGATGTTTTAGCTAAGAGGTGAGAAAGGGATAGGAACAGTTAAGTCATAAAAGTAACATTTTATATGAGGTGCAAAGTCTCACAAGAAAGCCCAGAAAATCATGTAGAAAAGCAATATATAAATGCCTGGACCAGGAAGTCAGACATAAAGCTTAGGACAGAACAGGTTAGAAACAATTTATTTCATGTCTATCTTCATAAAGTGAAAAACAGATGTGAAAACTATTATTATGATAACAGTGTAAAGTATGTTACTCACATTCCTTGTGAAGCTTCAGAGCATTTCTTTATTAAAACTGTTAACATACACTTAAAATTATCTAATTCATATAAGGTAGTCCCGGGTTTACAGCAGGGGTTCTATCCTCGGGGGTGTGCCATTAGCCAAAAATAGCTGTAACCCAAAGTATCATAATGCAAATAAATAGCACTTAGGGGCCCCATTAACAGTGCCATTATGGTGCTGTAAGTCATAGCTAACAAACCAGAGGTCTTAACATTGGGGTAAATATTCTGGCACCAGCTGGAAACCAGCAAGGAATCTGTGGCATCTGGCATCCGATACATAGCTGAGGTGGAAGCGAATCAGAGACCAAGCTTGAACCTAGTGATGCAACAGTCTTTCTTCTGACCCAGGATGAAACAAGAGAGGGGTGGCTAAAGGTGGGCAGTCAATGTTAAGACCTAAAGTTTGTTAGCTCCGAAAAATACAAATTAATTAAAAATTTGTCATTTGTTCATACACAGAACAAACCTTCAGTCTTAACAATAATACAGACTCAGACTTGGAGGGAGGTATGAGAATCCTGAACTGACTGGAGGTTCACACCTGACCATTCTTCTTAGAAATGAGAATTCTAAAGAAGAGGACCTAAGCCTTCGAGATGTTAAATATGTGGATATCTAACACCTATTTCACTGAGTTTAAATACAATGAAACACGTCCAGATTCACTGCATATACTGAAGTCAAAAAGGACTATATCTTCAAGCAACAAACCATGTTAGCCACAAGAAATGGGTTTGTCACCACTCATCACTCCCCTAGCTGAAGAGAGGAGTTAAGCTACTGAGAAGCAGATTTGTATGTTGTATGGAACATAAAAAGGACTGTAACAGTAAGGCTGCAACGCTCACCTGCATCAAGCCAGTTCCAGCGTATATGTATATTCTTTAAACCATCGTAGGTATGAAGAAAGAAGAAAAAGGAAAGAAAAGAGACCAGTCATCTCACTCATTCCCTACTCCACACAATCATCTTATGCACGATACAAACTGTCTTGCCAGGAACACTGGATGAGTTACACTTGTTGGCAACATCCTTCAGGTAGAAGAAAGTGTAAGTGGTTTGACACAGTCAGAAACTAGCACTCAAAATCCTATGAACAGATAAGTTCTTCTTAATGCCAGGGAAGAACTTATTCCTCTGGTGTCACGTGTTTCTGCATGCACTGAAGTGGTGATAGAACTTGACACTTAAGAGTAGGCTTGCCATGTAGTTAAATGAAAGGGTATTCTAGGACACATCTTCCTTGGCCTGGCTGGTGTTAACATAAAGTCTATGACACCTAACCTCTGGGTGCCAGGCCCTTCAGATCACAATGCAGTGCTTTGACAGCCCAAGCGTCTTCCAAATCGCCACCATCTTGGACGCTTCTGACTCTGGAATAAATGAGAATGATGAAAAAGCCTCCCCCTTCCCGGGAATCAAATTAAATCCCGAAGAAGAATGGGCGACATTACAAAAATTAGCCTGAGGGCCTCCTGATACTTCCAATGACAAATCGATGGAAGAAAAGGAAGGGAAGAAAGGCACACCACTACTATTGGGTGTGTGCATAGCAAGAGACCAAGCATCAGGAAGAGAAGAAAAACCTTCCCATGAAGGAAGAGTAGAAACTCTCCGATGCTCTCTCTTGCTATAAAATGACTTTCACTGCTCTTTAGGTCATGCACGGCATTCCATGCAAGGATTTGTTATTGTACAAACATTAGAGCGGCACCTACTATATGTGATGTGGGGGTCGGTCGCAGCCGAAGCCAAAAAACGAGAACACAGAAAACCTGGAGTTCTGGGGCACACATGTTGACAAGGCCAAGAAGGAGCAGAAAAAGCCATAATAACAGCCCCACACACACACTAAACACAATCGAAACGGGCAATGAACCGGGTAAAGGCCGAGAGAAGTCAACCACAACTCTCGTCCACGCAGTTAAGAAAAAGACAGACGCAGTGGCGTAGGTGTGTGGTCTTTGACCACTCTTCACCCAATATACGCACGCGTTGCCAGATCTCACAAGATTCCTTGCTTTCATTTGCATTTTAACCAGATCCAGCTAGGCGGTAGAAATTACGTATCCTATTGTTAAGACCGAAGGTTTGTTTGCGTATGAACAAAGCAGAAACTCTTGAAGGTTGCCGATAACAAACTCCACCCCATAAGGAATGGAAAAGGAGGCAAATCTATCATTGTGCACTGAGGGAATCTGGGTCTTAGCCACAAATTCCATAGCAAATACAAAAGCTACTGACTCCAACCCCTTGAGAGTTTATGTCATAATCCTGACCATGAAGCTCTCCAACTCTTCTGAGGAAGCCAAGGTCAGAAGGAAAACCGTTTACAAAGTCAGTTTCCTGTAAGACGATTGACACACGGGCTTGAATGCAGCTTGCTTGAAACTACTCAGTATCAGAGTAAGAACCCAAGTAGGAGGTCTGAGTTTCCTAGGTGAACAAGACTGCTCAAGCTCTTGAACCACATAAGAATTCCCAGGGCAAAGTAATGTATACATCTTCAGATGAAGAACTAATCACAAAACAGCCCTCTAGCCGTTGCCAGTATGAAAAGAAAGAATTTCCTTTGTTCTGAGAAAAAAATCCAGAAGATTTTTAGCTACTGAGCAGAAACTCTTGAGTGGAGAGAAATCTGTTCAATGGCGCCAATCACAGCAGCAGAAGGCTCCATCTTCTAAACAGCTGATGAAAATCCTCTGAAGTAGCCTTACATCTGAGTTGTTGCTCCGCAAGAAAGCTCTCTCGCTCGAAAGAGATAAGGGACAGTCTCCAGACTTGAAGAGATAAATATCCTACTGATTGGTGGTATCTCTCCACAAGAGACTGGTGGAGAAGGTTGTGCTAAGGTGGAATCTCTCTTGGCCACTCAGCTTGGGGCCACAAGGAGCTACTTTTGAATATTTTCCTAGCCTAATCTTTCCTTTCGAACACAAATGTGCAATCTACCCACTGACACCACAACACAACTTAAATACATCAATAGATGCCTTCTAAATTCAACCATATGCTGCCCATACATTGGACATCCACCATATTTTGACAATGCAGAAAATAAGAACAATAAAAATGAAATAACTCTGACTAAACTGATATGTAATATATAATCACTACTAAGGTCATCCTAAGAATTTGGTACTCATTACAAGCATTCCCCAGTTAACAACAGGGTTACTGTTCTTCAGACGTGTCGTAAGCAGAGACATCATTGAAAATCATCAAAAATCCTAAGAAAACTTGGTTTTAATGCTTTGGGTGTATTGATAACTATATGAAGTGCATTTTTATTGTGCTTTTCATAAAAAAACTTCAAATATTGATTATTTTGCCTTTTTTGGAGTCCTATTTCTTCAGTCGGATCGGCGTCGTAAGCATAATAACCCTGGAACAAGAATTGTAAATCTGCAGATAATTTCTGATGAATATAACTGAAAAGCGCCATAAACTCAGAGCGTAGTAAGCAGCAACCATCATAAACTGGGAACTGCCTGTACTCTGTTCAGGACATGACGGAACAGGCAGATCAGAGGAAATGTGTAACCTCCCAGGTTGTTCCCAGTATGCAGAAGGGAGTCCTACGCCCAAACGAACAGATCTGAGACCATGAACAGTAGACCTCTAGCTTCCTGTTGAACTGTGTAGCAAAGAGGTCTAACATGGGTCTTCTCCTAGTAGACAGAGGAAACAACAGGATAACTCAAGGGGATGTTCTATGATAATAGGCTATATGTAGATAAGTTCTAAATATCCTACTGTCAACTTGTGCACTGTCAAAGGAATTGGATTACAGACAGAGAAGATGTCCTAGCGCTGCCAAAGGAAAGTGCATTTCCAAAAAGAGATGTCCTATGAAGTGATCCCCTATGAGGATCTATGTTCAGTACGCTGCTCATCAAAGGAGATGTTCTATGATGATGGACTTCGCCCACTTTTTGACTAAGGAACCACCATGGTGATTCCAGAGCAACATAGCTCTGTGCTAAAGACAGATCTTAACTCCTGCAGAGACCAGAACAACTAGGATATTGAGATACAGTACTGGTCTGGTTACTTGGATATATAACGGTAGGCTAAGTTAGGAACTGTACCCAAGCTAACCTAACCCGATCCCAAACTCTTAAAGAATGGGAAAATCTTCCTCTTGCAGAAGTCATAAAGCAGAAGAAGATGTTTTGGGATATTGAAGAGCACATCTGATAAAAATAAGCTCGAACCAGCTAGGCTAGGCTAGGCTAAGAACCCCAACACTTTGCTAGGCCAGGATGGTAAAGACAGGTTTGAACTAGCTAGGCTAGGCCTAGGAATCAACCCCTTAGACTACGCTAAGTCGTAGGGACAGGTTCGAACTAGCTAGGTTTGTCTAAGAACTCAACCACTTAGGGCAGGCTAAGTTGGTGACGGTAGGTTTAAACTAGCTAGGCTAGGCTAAGAACTCAACCACTTAGGCTAGGCTAAGTTAGTAATGGGAAGTAGATCCTCATCCTTCCTTAGCCTAGACTCCAATGCCTAACCATTTTAGTAGGTCTGAATTGTAGATTTATGGAGTTAGAAAATAATTCTACCCGCACCTGGAAACACCTTTTATGATCAGAATTGAACTGTTCCGTAAGCAGGCGTAGGGCTATATGGTTCCATAAAACTTCAATGTAAAGGAGCCAACCTATTAACTAACTGCAACTACTTGTGTCAAAGTCAAAGCATTAGGTCAATATTATCGTAAGAACAATCCAAATTGTAAATAAATGACGAAAAAAAATCATTCTTCCTATCCGGGAAGGGTTGCAGTCTTTAGATCAACACAAAGACTCTCAATTCCCATGATAAAGGGCATATGGGCCTGATTGAACAGATCTATTGACTTATGAAGGACATAACAATTGGAAGATTGATCTCGTATGTTGATGACATGGAACGTTCGTCGGACACGACTAAGGGAACGCCCGTCAGTCGTTTGCTGTGACCAAAAGGCATTGCAGACGTGCTGATTGGCCATGGGCTAGGTTGACTGTCCATTCCCAGACATTGCACAAATGCGCTGTGAGATAAGTTGAAGGTACGTTTTTATCTTGACATAGAAAATTCGGAACACCCATAAGAAGCCACCAAGGCAGTGTTTGTCAGACATTACCTACACGACCAAAATGTATTGTGAGCAGGCGTTCTTATGATCTATGGCTGTCTAGTTACATACAGTACATGCATCCATCACTGACTGTGAAGTAACGTACGTTGACATGCAATGATGAACGAAGTACATGACACCATCAGGGAGAAAGAGATGCAGAAGCACAACCTTTTCACCTTAATGTAGTCACGACCAATAACTGCAAGATGTACGACGAATGTAGGAGCTCCTAGGAGAGCGAGAAAAGAATGCCTTGGTTTCTTGAAAACTGAAGAAAGATGACTTCTTTCTCTCTCTCTCTTTCTACCACGAATAGCCGAAGGAACACATCTGCTATGAACATCACAGCTGTCACTTGAAACACTATATTTTAGGGATAGCATCCAGTTTCCCGCTCCAGAAGGAACAGGTGAGCCGAAGAGACAGCCAATTGCTCCCTCCCTAAGAAAAGCATGCAGACCATTAGAAGTCTCGAGAAGACTTCTTTGGGGCAGAGAATTGCCTTCCTCTTCTTAGGCCGTGGAAGCATTCAAAGAGGAAGGTTAGGAGGCATAAGATGACCAAAACGAAAGATGATGACCCACATGAAAAACTCACTGCAACACAGGAGGGAGGGTGCTATGTCACGGCAAGGAACCGCACCGATCAAGAGCAGAGTTTTCTTTTGTTAGAGCCGAGCACTTGGCTTGGCAGAGTTGAGCATACATCTCACTGGCGAGGGCCAGTACCGTCCTCCGACGCATTTCAGCCCTCGTCGAGGCCGAAACCTTTCAAGAGGACTGAATGGGGGACCCCCTACTGGTCTCACCGTGTGCATAGTCATGCAGGACCATCATGTCAACCCTGGGTACCGAGCGATCACCATGAGAGCAATCACCGGCAAGATGTGAATCACCTGAGCGATTCACTCCTTTCTTCTGCTCCGTGCCCGAGTCGTGATCTCGTGCACGAGTGCCTGACACGGGACTAGTCTTAGGGGCAGAACCTCTAGAACTAGTCCCTGGGGACAGCGTGACTGTTCCTGTTCCCGAAGGAACAGACGAGCTAGCAGAAGACCCACCTGCCTCCTCAGTCCAAGGAGGCAGACCCTTAGAAGTCACGTGACGAGACTTCTTAGGGGGGACTACCTCCTCCTTCTTCGGCAGGGAGCCTTAGAAGTAGAAGGGTAGGAGATTGAGGAAAAATATGATGATTATGAATAGAAAGATGACGACACTTGACAAGCTCTCTTCCTCCTCAACTTCTTCCTCCAAATTCTGCAAGACTTCTTGTACAGGATGAGGCATATTTACTAGCAAAGGTAGAGTTAATAATCACAAGGCAGCCGCCAAGGCATTGTCCAGTGATGAAACTCCAGGATAACAGTAGCAAGTTAATATGATTTCCAGTAGTGAAAAAGTACACACACTTGAGGACCAGTATCACAGCATGCTACGAGTTATAGGTACAATTTCAAGGTTAGGATATAGCCAACACAAAGACATCCAACCATCTACTGCTGTAATCAATTATCACCACTGTTAGCCTGTAAAAGAAAGAAAATATGATTAAAAACAAAAAATAAGGATACTCCTCTTGAATCCAAGGTCACCGCCCTCCGAAATGAGAGATCCCTCAAATACCAACAACACACGCGCCCCCCTCTCTCTTCATCTAATAAGCTAGTGAAAGGACGAAAGAGGAGAGTAAATACCGGAAGAAAAACTAAGGACAAACCTCCAAAGATCCCCTCGGTAATTCCAAAGCATAAGCGTAAATACCAAATGAATACACTGTCTCGCCTTGATTGCGTTAAAGGGCAAAACTATGTAATAAGGGTGTAAGTACACCCTTGCCACCGACCCTTAACACAAAGTAGGAAGGTAGCTAGCAAGGATAGCACAAAAATTGGGTTTGTATATTAATTATTAAAGTAAATTAATATGAACATCAAACACAATATAAATATCTTCTTCAAATTAAAAAGGAAAGATCCTACCAGGAAATCATGACTAACGGCAGTCAGCAAGAGCTCACAAACATACGTCTTCATCAGAAGACAGCCGAAAGCAAAGTGGAGTATTTATATCCAGGCGTAGGCCCGCCTGCCAGACGGTGGTTACTCCCTAACCACCTTGTTCAGGTGGGCCTATCAGCCTATCAGACAGTATTTACTGCCTAACTACCTTGGTCACGAATTTAACGGCCGTATTCCAGCCTACGCTGAAAGTAATTCCATATGTAAAGGACCGAGAGTTTGTGTATCGTGTAGGAAAAAACTTACATCGCAAAACAATATTTCAAATTGCAAGCTTGTTGACAAAGTAACAAGATGGAGCTGGCCCCTTTCTCCCAAGGACAATATTCCCCCTGAGAGAGATGGAGCAGTATTATACATAAAACAGCAGATGACAAAGCAGCAGAAATAGGCCTGGATGCACATCTACTGCAAGTCGCAACTGTCCCAGGGGAAGCGTGAACATGGGAATCCTGGAAGGCTAGGACAAATATGCTGACGCTCATGGGGGCTGGATAGAATATATGAAACAACAGTACGGGCTTAGATCTAAAACCGCTTGGGAAGGAGAGCAAAGTGAATATCCGCTCTCCAAAGAAATTAAAGAAAAAATGAAGAGTCACTAGGTTCAAGCACTGTCTCTGACTCATTTCCACCACATCTATGTATAAGATGGCAGTTGCCACAGATTTCCTGTATTTAAATTTTTTTTTATTGTTTTTAACCAGTTTCCAGCAAGGGCCAAAAGATTTATCCTATTGACAAGACTGAAGGTTTGTTCCCTGTATGAACAAATCAGGGTTAACAGCGCCATAAGGCAAATGCCATAGGTCCAGAACAACGTGACCCAAACCTGACGTAACCCAGGGATTGCCTGTAAAATGTTAGTAGAATAATACTAGAAATTTGTTAAGTTTTAACATTTCCATTAATATATCATGACAAATGCAAGTTCAAATTAAAAGTCCACTACCATACTATATGGCACTGTAAAGTCTTAGCAGCATCCTTACAGTCCTATTCCACCTGAAAACATTTACATATCTACATTTTTTATGTATCAATGCAGTATACTAATTTTAGTTAATGTCACTATAAAATTCTGTTGTAATTACAAAGGGTTAAATCATAAATCTTCAAAATGCAATTATTCTCCCAAATTTTATGCAAAAACTGCAAAACCAGTATGTTTTGCAGCAATCATATGGACACAAAGCAACAAGACCACAGTTCAAAATGATATTGTTAAGATACAATAAAGTTTTATACATACTTACCTGGCAGATATATACTTAGCTATAGACTCCGTCGTCCCGACAGAATTCAAAACTCGCGGCACACGCTACCGGTAGGTCAGGTGATCTACCATTCCCGCCGCTGGGTGGCGGAATCCCAACCATTCCCGTTTTCTGAGCCAGATTTTCTCTTACACCTGTCTCCTGAGGGGACGGCTGGGTGGGGCCTTAAATCGTATATATCTGCCAGGTAAGTATGTATAAAACTTTATTGTATCTTAACAATATCATTTTTATACATGCGACTTACCAGGCAGATTATACTTAGCTGATTGACACCCTTGGTGGAGGGCGAGAGACAGCTATATATATAAACAAAATTCTAATAACGGGAAACAACAATTGTTGTAGGATATCAATCCTTGGTTCTTACCTGTTTGGGCTGAAGACTTCATGATTACTGTCATTTAGTCTGCCTGCCTCAAGAGCTTCAGTGAGGTAAACCACCTATGACCGAACAGCCCTTCTGGATCATGTCAATGGGGGCTAGCCCGCTTACGCGACAGAACCTGCATGGATCGTACCAATGGGGCTTACCCGCTTACATGGCAGAGCCTGACCTGTATCTTATCAATGGGGGCTAGCCCTCTTACATGACAGAGCTTTAGGCTTTACATAATGCACAACGAGGAGACCAAAAGTTAATCCCGACCACCTGACCTTCCTAACCATGTTAAATCTAAGAACTGAAAAGGGTTCATCCTATACCCTCTTTCAGTCAACCATATAAACCAAACACCATAATGTTAAAATTACATAACCTAACTAATTAGGATTAACCTCAGCTCCTCCTCCCAGCACTAAATCCGCGGACATATGCTCCCAGTGAAAAGCACTTCTCATAAGAAACTCTCACATCCTTTAGATAGTGAGAGGCGAACACTGAGTTACACTTCCAATACGTGGATTCAATTAGATTTTGAAGGGACCACGTTTTATGAAAAGCCATTGAGGTTGCTATGGCCCTCACTTCGTGTGCTTTTACCCTGAGGAGTTTAAATTGTTCTTCACCACATTTAATTAAGATGCGCTTCCTTAATAACGTCTTTAATGAACAAAAACGTAAGGGCGTTTTTGATATTGGTCTTGTAGGATCCTTGACCGAACACCAAGACTTTCCTGCGTACCTCCCAAAAGAGACTTTCTTTGTAAATAAAATTTTAGCGCTCTTACTGGACATAGGGTCTTCTCCTTTTCTTCCCCCGTAAGAGAAGAGAGTGCCTTCACTTCGAAGCTTCTAGGCCACGGTTTTGATGGGTTTTCGTTCTTGGCTAAGAAGAGAGGCTTAAAAGAGCAAATTGCAGCCTCCTTCTTAAACCCCACTCTGCCCTCTAACGCTTGAAGTTCACTCACCCTTTTTGCCGTGGCTAAGGCGAACAGGAATAGAGATTTCCTCGTCAAATCCCTAAAAGAAGAATTATTGGAAGGTACGAATCTTTCAGACATCAAATAATGCAGCACTATATCCAAGTTCCAACTGGGATTTTTATTATTCTGACTTTTTGAGGTCTCGAAAGACCTAATAAGTCATGTAGATCCTTATTGTCGACACCTCCAGACCCTATGCCTAAACACCGAGGCCAGCATACTTCTATACCCCTTGATCGTAGATACCGCTAGGCCACACTTTCTTCTAAGGTAAAGAAGAAAATTTGCAATGTCGGTTATAGAGGTACTGGAAGAGGATAGCTCATGCGTCCTGCACCATCTTCTAAACACTTCCCACTTCGACTGGTACACCCGTAATGTGGATGGTCTCCTGGCTCTTGCGATTGCTTTTGAAGCTTCGCGAGAAAACCCCTTCGCTCTAACGAGTCCTTCGATAGTCTGAAGGCAGTCAGACTTAGAGCGGGGAGGTTTTTTGTGATACCTGTCGAAGTGGGGTTGTTTGAGAAGATCGCTCCTTAGTGGGAGCGATCTGGGAAGATCCACTATCCACTCCAGCAACTCTGTCACCCAATCTAGGGCTGGCCAAAAGGGAGCGATCAAAGTTAATTTCGTTCCCTCTGAGGAGGCAAACTTTCTTATTACTTCCCCTACCAGTTTGAAGGGGGAAAAGCGTACCCGTCTATTCCCTTCCAATCCATGAGGAGACCGTCTATCGCTATTGCTCTTGGATCCGCGATGGGGGAGCAATAATTCTCCAACCTCTTGTTCCAGTTGGTTGCGAACAAGTCTACGTTCGGCCTTCCCCATAACCCCCATAACTGATCGCACACTTGAGGGTGGAGAGTCCATTCGGTGGGGAGCACTTGGTCTCTTCTGCTTAGCAGATCTGCTCGAACATTTCTCTCTCCCTGAATAAATCTCGTTAGAAGAGAGATCTGCTTCTCTTGCGCCCAAAGCAACAACTCCCTCGCTGTCTCGTAAAGGGAGAATGAATGAGTTCCCCCTTGCTTTCCTGATATATGCTAGGGCTGTCGTGTTGTCTGAATTGACCTGAATGATCGATCCTAATATCTGTTCTTGAAAGTGCAAGAGAGCTAGGTGAATGGCTTTCAGTTCCTTTTTGTTTATGTGCCAGGACACCTGAGCTCCTTCCCAGGTTCCCGACACTTCTTGCGAATCCAACGTTGCTCCCCACCCTACGTCCGATGCGTCTGCAAACAACGCTCGGAGAGGGCTCTTTATGTGCAAGGATATTCCTTGACCGAGTTTCTTCGGGTCTAACCACCACCGAAGATCTTGTTTGACCTTGTCCGTTATCCTGAATGACTCTTCGAGGTCCTGGGAACTTTGATCCCAGTTCTCCTTCAGATAATACTGAAGGGTCTTAGGTGCAGTCTCCCTAGGGAAACGAACTGCTCCAACGAGGAAATGGTTCCCAGCAAACTCATCCACTCCCTCGCGGAACAATGCTCTTTCCCTAGAAATCCTGACACCTTTGTAAGGCAGCGCTCTATTCTCTCTGTTGACGGAGACGCTAGAAAACCCCGAGAATCCATCCGAATCCCCAGATAAACTATGTTCTGCTGGGGATCCAGCTGGGACTTCTCGAGGTTGACTAGGAGTCCCAATGACTGCGTCATCTTTAATGTTACCGAAAGGTCCTCCAGACACTGTTGCTTCGACTTTGCTCGTATTAGCCAGTCGTCCAAATACATCGAGATTCTGATCCCCTCTAAATGTAGCCAATGCGCCACATTCCTTAGGATACCTGTGAAGACTTGCGGGGCCGTCGAAAGTCCGAAGCAAAGCGCTTGAAATTGAAACACTCTTCCCTGTGACATGAATCTTAGGTATTTCCTTGATGCCGGATGAATTGGCACATGGAAATATGCATCTTGAAGGTCCAGGGATACCATCCAGTCCCCTGGACGAAGAGCAGAAAGTACAGAGGAAGAGGTCTCCATCGAGAACTTCTTCTTGATCACAAAGACATTCAGCACACTTACGTCCAAAACCGGCCTCCACCCGCCCGAGGCTTTTGGTACCAGGATAGACGGTTGTAGCAAACCTGGTGAATGGAGATCTTGAACCGGTTCTATTGCCCTTTTCTGCAACATAAGTTCTACTGCTTGCAGGAGAGCTTGACTCTTGACAGGATCGTTGTATCTCGCTGTTAACTCCCTTGGAGTTCTTGTTAAGGGAGGATATTCCCTGAAGGGGATGAGGTATCCTCTCTCGAGGATCGAGAGGGTCCAGCTGTCCGCCCCTCTCTTCGCCCAGACTCTGGCAAAGTTCGACAGTCTGGCGCCTACCGCTATCTGGAGGACTTCTTCTTCATTTTGCCTTCCCTGCATGTCTCCTGGAAGGTCTTCCTCTGGTATCCGGTCTTCTACCTCTAAAAGGGGTTTCTTGAGGAGGAAGAGGGCTCCTCGAAAGGGCTGCTGAAGAGGTGCTTTATAATCCTTCTTTTGAAAAGGAACCGCAGGCTTGAACCTCTTTGCTGACTGTGTCAGTAAATCCTGTGTGGCTTTTCCAGCTAATGATTTTGCTACATCCCTCACCGTGTCCTGTGGGAAAAGGTGGTTCGAAAGTGGCGAATATAGCAAGGCCGACCTCTGTAGAGGAGATACTGACTTGGACAGGAAAGACCCATACACTGCTCTCTTTTTCAAAACTCCCGATCCAAAAAGAGCAGCCACTTCCACCGAACCGTCCATCACCGCTCTGTCCAGACACGATAACACACTCGATAATTCTTCCATCGTGACAAATTCGGGATCTTGGGCTCTCTTCGCAAGGGCTCCCAAAGCCCAGTCCATAAAATTGAATACTTCGAGCGTCCTAAAGAGTCCCTTTAGTAGATGGTCCAGTTCACACATCCCCCAAGTAGCTTTTGCTGATAGTAGAGCGCGCCTCCTTGAAGAATCTACTAAGGAAGCGTAATCTGCGTCTGCCGATGAAGGCAGTCCTAAGCCATAGGTTCCTGGGTATCGTACCATCTTCCAGGTTTACCGTCAACTTTGAAGGAGGGCATGAAAAAAACAGTCTTGCCCGCCTCTCTTTTATTCTTAAGCCATTCTCCAAATCCTTTGAACGCTTTTTTCATACTAAGGGCTGGACGCATTTTTACAAATGAGGATGCTTTTGGAGACTTCGTGCTCGATAGCAAAGATCCTGGAGAGGGCGGATCCGCTGGTTGAAGCTTATCTCCGAACTCCTGCAACAACAACAAGGACAATCTCTTATAATCAGAGACTACTACATCCACAGGTAATTCTTCATCCGAGACTTCTTCTAAGTCTCCGGCTGTCGGGGATCCTTTCGGAGAAGAGCGGTTCTTAGTTGTCGAGGGACTTCTGTCAAACGAAGAAGAACGTCGTCCGTGTGACAAATCCTTGCTACTACAAGGCGCAATAGAGTTCTTAAACGTACGAGATCTTCTCTCAGGCACCTGTTTCCTACCAGGTGAAGGGCTCCTACTCTCCGAAGAACTCATAAAGTGCGAAGGGGTCTTACTCTGACCTAAGCTCGTACAAGGAGCCTGGCGCCTACTCGACTCCTGATGCCTGCTCGACTCCTGGCGTCTGTTAGACTCCTGGCGCCTACCCGACTCCTGACGCCTGCTCGACTCCTGAAGCCTGCTTGATTCCTGGCGCCTGCTTGACTCCTGGCGCTTGTCGTGACTCCTTGTAGGCTCTTGACGCCTCTCACAAGACTCCTGGCGTCTGTTAGGCTCTATACGCCTGTGATATTCTTGGCGCCTACTAGGCTCTGTCACTCTATGTTTCTAACAAGCTCCTGCTTCTTAGGCTCTTGACACCTATCCTGATCCTCAGAAGAGGAGTCCGACTCCTGACTTCTCCTAAGAGACGTAGCTGACCGCGTTGCTCTGCGAGCGGCTACCGCTGGGAACTTTCTTCCTATAGATAGGAGAGGATCGTTTAAAGGGAGAACGAGAGAGTCTCTCCGGTGACGAGCGCCTGCTAGAGTGAGAAACTTCTCTCCTACCAGGAGAAGAAAATTTTGATCTCTTCACTGGAAGGGAGGAGTCTTTCCTTCGAGACGAATCCTTATGTAGAGCGCCTACCAAGGAGGATATTTGCTCCTGTAGATTAAGCAGGAAAAGCTTTGTCGGATCTTGAGGCGCTGGAGACGGTCTTCTCGCCCTCTTACTAGTCGAAGGAAAATCCTCTGGAAATCGCTCTGGGCTTGAATCAAAAGCGTCTCCTTTCGCGCTACCCACGATCTCTTCAGAGGACGAGACTTCGAAGCAGAGCTCCATCCACGCCTGGACGAGGAGGAGTCCGACGCAGAAAAACACTCTTCCAGGATGCCTTTTCTACGGCTATCCAAGGCAGCCTGGGTCGTTACTTCAGGGTCTGCCGAAGGGACGCCTGATCGTTGGGGATGCTCCACATCCTCCCTGCGGCTTTTGACATTCCTCCTCCCTGGTCCTGGGAGTTTGGAAGCGGTCTAGGCCTAGGAGCAATGCGGAGCCGATCAGACGCCCCCTCCACTGCACTGGGGTCACTGTATTCACTGACACTCTTACCTTGTGTTTCCATAGCTTTAAGCTGCTCCTGAAGCTCCCTGATCGAGGATCTCATTTTTTCCATTTCTGAAAAATGAATCCTTAGATTCAACACAGGGAGAAGGGGCTGAGGTTATGGGAGAAACATCATCTAGTTTGTTAATTTCTGATTCAGGCTCAAAAGAACAAGATCTACTCGAGCTTCTAGCTGACGCTTTCCTAGCTCTATCCTTCTCTCTTTTCTTAATATAAGAAGCTAAATCCTTCCATCCTTGCTCCGAAAGCCCTTCACATTCAGCACAAGTTCTATCAAACACACATTCAGACCCTCTACATTTACTACAAAGCGTATGAGGATCTACCTCTGCTTTAAACAACCTAGTTCTGCATTCTTCCCTTGCACAAACCCTAAACTTAGGTGTTACTTTAACTTCAGCCATCTTAATAGAAAAAACCAAATCCAAGTCCTAATCCAGTCCAAAATAAGCGTATGCCAATCCCGAGAATAAACAAGAGTACTTCACCAAATGAGTCCAACCAATTCTCGGCAAATGAGCAGAATTCCAATCAGGAGAGACCAAACAACAGTTGTTGCCGGCCTCAACGACAGAGAAAATCTGGCTCAGAAAACGGGAATGGTTGGGATTCCGCCACCCAGCGGCGGGAATGGTAGATCACCTGACCTACCGGTAGCGTGTGCCGCGAGTTTTGAATTCTGTCGGGACGACGGAGTCTATAGCTAAGTATATATCTGCCTGGTAAGTCGCATGTATAAAAATATTAATTATAAATAGTACACTGCCTCAAAACAAACGTTAACCAGAACTATGATTTGGCCACCTATATCAATGACTTGATTTACACAGAAGACATGGACAGCCTCTTACTTGGGTCAATGGCTAATATACAGTACTCTTACTTGCTAATCATCTTCCTCCTGGCTTGCAACCAAGGAACATTGTCCCAGTAGTGAAGAAACACCTACCATTAAAACCCCCCACTACCATCCCCAATATGTATCCTTGTCTTGGGGTCACTAGTTCCTATAATCTCCATTTCTTAAAAAGAGACATTTGCCATGAGCCAGACAGCTTATTAATAGACCTTTATTCTGAGAAGTACAGTAAGTTCTGTGTCAGTTTCAGGATGTCCAGTCACAGACATTAGCAAAAGAGAAATTCCACAAACATCTGCTAGGATTTAAGAACTGGAAAGGCTCAGCTTAGACCCTTAGAAAAATAAGATGAGACACTGCAACACAAATTAAAACTTACCAGCCTCCAATGATCCTGACCACCTGTCAACCATTTTATCAATCATGACTTCAAACATTTCTCCTTCATGCAACTGCCTGTTGCTGATGACAATGGCATCGTTGAATTCCCCATGCGCATTTGGCCTCTGTGCCGTTAGTCCTCCATTTAGGATTCTGGCATTCTTGCCATGGAGGTGATGGAACCTCAGGTCACTAAAAAGAGAAAACAGTATCATAAAAAAAGGTGTAAATCTTGTGCACAAAAAATTCTGTATTGTGCTTCTCTCATATCATTCTGAGCCCCTCAAATATAAACAGGAAAATATTTACTACATAAAATTAATAAATGTATAATTTCTCAGGTTTCATTTATTTTGGCCTTACCCTTAAAATACTATTCAGATAATCTCTTACAGCATAGTATCAACAAAGGAAAATAGTGTTGTATACAGGCTAAAAAAAAAAAAAAATCTTGAGCATATGCAAACAAGTATGTTATTTATAAAATTTTGTATTACGGTTTTTGAGTCAAAGAAAGGTCAACTAATTTTCTTTGATTTCTAAATAAGCATCTTTAGACCACTGTTTTACTTATAAAATTCCTGGCTTTCAATATATTCCATTCACCATATATAACATTATACATAGCAGAATGCATCCAGCACAAGGCCAATCATTCAAGGAGAGAAAACAGTGCTGTGCATCCTCAACAAACCCCACATCTATCTCAACAGGAAGTTACCTCTTCTAATGAAACTGTGTGCTTTTACCCTCTCCAGTTGTGTTGCCTTCTCTCTAGGACTTCCAGTATCTCTGCCTTGTCACTTATTCATTGTTATACAGTGGCTCCTCGGTATACAAATTTAATTCATTCCAAATTCAAATTTGTGTAGCAAAATTTTTGTATATAGATCCAAATATTCCAATACGGAATAATTGGAATTCAATTTATCCCCCTTATGTACCCATTGAACCCACTTTAATACAAATATTTTAAGAGCAAGCAGAATATACAGTTGAATGATGACCATAGTAAATAAAAAGAAAAAGGCATTTCATAATAAAATTCAACATAAAAGATGAACAAAATCATGTCACAGCAGTGATGCACCGCTGACTTGAGTAGAAAAGAGTAAAGACATTACTGTATGTACATAAAAATAGTAACAATTCACTATAAAATATAAAAAATGGAACTTGACAATAAATTTAACATGCTGATACAATATAAAAACAATCAAATGCAATAGTAGTAACAATAAAAAATTGAGACTCTTGCCATGAGTGAGTGTTCGATACTGTGGTGAGTGAGATGGTAGAGAGGACAGGAAGGGTATGGTAATGGGATATTGGTGTCTAGCACTGCTAAATGAGAAGTGGCAGCGTAATACTGAGATGGTAGAGTGGGCTGGGTATACACAGTAGAATTTTCTATCCTTGAGAATTTGTATAGTAAGTATGGATGCAATCTGCAAGTTCTGCTATTTCATGAACCACTGGTTTGTATTCAAACTTTCGTTAGAAAACCATAGAATTTCACTCAGAAATTTACGTACAGGCAGTCGCCGGTTATCGGCGGACTCTGTTAATGGCGATCCAGTTCAATGGCACTTGTCTAGCGCCATAAAATCGGCAACTTAAGGATAATGGGCCGAGTTTTGGTCATTGCGCCATAAGGTGCCGATAATAGAGTTATGGTGCCATAACATACCTAACAGAGGTGCCATTAACTGAAGCTCAGCACCATAAGTGCCATAAATCACCGAGTTTCGGTTAATGGCGGTTTTCGCTTATTAGCACCCAGCCGAGAATGGAACCCCCTCCGATAACCGGGTACTGCTTGCACATTCTTCAATTTAAAGAAAAGGTCCATGTCCCTTTCAACTCACAACAACTAAAGGCTTCATCATTATACTGAAGATTGTGTTTCATATAATTAACATTGGCCACTATCACCTCACTTATTTCTAAATAATGAAGATAAGAGTAAAAAATCTCAGTATTTTTATAATTCAATTGAATTATTACTTCATAAGGGCCCTCATTACCGTTACTGGTTATAACAAAGTTCAGCCAACATTAATATTTTAGGACGGGATCTTAGCACAAGCATACCAAAATAAAGCAATGAGTTAAATCTCGGAAACAGATGGCTCTCAAAGTGGAGGGGAACTTCTTTACATCTACCAATAAAATTTCCTTAATAGCATTTTTTTTTTTATAAATCCTATTCAGATTTCATGAAGTATAAGATATCCAAAAATCTAATCTACAAAGGACTCATTCCTTTAAGTCTGAAAATATTTTACTAACCTGTAGATAGTTGAACTTGAAAGGCTTGATGGCAAGACTTCTGAGGAATAGTGTTCATTGTGCTGAACAATAGAGGCTTGTGCTGCCTGGCCGTAAAGATCAACCACACCAAAAACATGTTCCGGAACATTATTTGCTGCCAATCCTTGTTCAACTCCATTCACAAAGAAATACAGAGCACCATTGTCCTTTCGCAACACACCAACACGATCACCAACCTGTAAATTAAGAGGACCATTCAGATTCATAAAGTAGACAGTAGTACATAGGTTTAAATTCTTATTATTTTACATAATTTTGTAATAAAAAATTTGCTATTCTAATAAATTCAAGAAAAATTTTAAAAATTACATAAGATTTCAAGTTCATGATAATATTGCATTTTCCTAGATATATACTACACACATGTAACTCCAGCAAAAACAGGTCCAGTCACTGAACCTTGGCAACTGGATAATTGGCAGGTAGGTGAAGGATGGGAGTAACAACCAACCACCCACCTGACTTAACATCCCTTTTCCATAGCTGAACAAGGGCAAATGCAGAAATAGTTAGAGGCGACATTGAGGCAAAAGATATAGGTTTGTATATTTGGAGAAAATGCATACTACATCAAATTTGTAATTTATTCCTAAGGATAAAACCTTCATCTTTTCTAGAAAGATCACCACTTTGGTGGGAGGTTTTGTCTCACAAAATAATACTAACGTTCTAAAGAAAGTGGAACACAAAGTTCTGAACCTCAGCTAAGTGCCTTACTGTCTGTGTCTCAGTGTCAATGTATTAAGCTAACTTTTAAGTGAAATTACAGTAACTTTACAGGCAGTGTTTGAATTACAATAATTCGTCTTACAACAATCCGATTTTACGATGGGGTTAGCAATTAATACTGATAAAACAATATTTTGAAAATATATTCAAATTTTGCTCAATGGGTGCAGCCCAGCAGCGTACAACCATGCAGCAAGAGAGACAAACCAAATTACAATAGTCTAACCTTATCCCATCTTCTAGTTAAATAAGTTAAAAAAACAAGCAAAAGAGAATTATGAAAGTTTTGTTTTAACGTTTTACTAGTTTGGTAAATGTGTACAGCCATGAACAACCGAACAAGAAAAGTTTTGCTAAGTACAACCAAAATGGATAACAACATACATTTAGCTTGTATTTCAACCATCGTACGATAGTAAACAATTGCCACACTTACAATACGTAATATGAAGATACATACAATATAATAGGATAGAGTAATATATAATTTTTAAAAGAATTACGGAAAAGATGCATATTTGTTATGTTTTTATTCCATAATTATATGTAGGCGTCAGCAGCCTGATATGTATCGCTCAATTATGCCAATGTCGGTCCGAATCTAAGTCCGATTTACTGTGGTATCTATCATCGTATACGCTAGGCTAACTTGTTAATGTTATTCAATTTCTCTTAGTACTGAATAATCATGAGCCAAGATTCATTGAACCTAGAGAATTAGCTGAAATTAATAATTACTATGCCGTATACAGCAGGCCCCCCGTATTCGCGTTCTCTGGATTCGCGGACTCACAGATTCGCGGATTTCTCTCTGGACCTTATCTACCCATTATTTGCGGGACATTTGCCTATTCACAGGTTTTTTCCAATGATTAATAATCCCAAATTAGTGTACTTTGATGTTATTTTCATGACTAAATACATTTTTATGATACAAAAATGATTTACTAATTTTAAAATATTAATATTGATCAATACTGTATTAGTAAGTTTAATAAGATTAAATGATATCACATAATAACAATAATAATTCTCTCTCTTACAGATATGTATGTTTTCTGTATGATAAATAAATGATTTACTAATTTTCAAATAATATTAATGTAAAGAGCAATCAATTTATTAAAGATAATATTATAGTGAATTAGTAAGATTTTAGTTTATAAATTAAAAAATTATGTAAGAATGAAGGAAATCCCAGTCTTCACGCATCTTTCTTTTGAACTCCAGGTACCAAACTGAGGACTAGGAGCTGTCAAATATATCAAGTAATGTGACAGAAGGAGAGGGAGTGTGTTTCTCTCTCTCTCTCTCTCTCTCTCTCTCTCTCTCTCTCTCTCTCTCTCTCTCTCTCTCTCTACTGAGATGAGAGATTTTTATGGTACATGTATGTATAATATGTTTATTAATATTTTCAAATAATAATAATAATAATATAACTGTAATTACAAAAATCATATGTGATAGTGTTTTAAAGACATACTACAATAACCTTTCCATTTCACTCTTTCAAATACGGATAACTCTCTCTCTCTCTCTCTCTCTCTCTCTCTCTCTCTCTCTCTCTCTCTCTCTCTCTCTCTCTAATGCAAAATTCAATGTGATAGTATTTCAAAGATATACAATAATCTATCCATTTCACTCTTTTAAATAAGGATAACTCTCTCTCTCTCTCTCTCTCTCTCTCTCTCTCTCTCTCTCTCTCTCTTCTTGGCACATGATATACGTATGTCATAGTGGTAACTCTCGCCCTCTGTTTGGCATGGAAGTTTATGTATACAGAATATTTTTAAGGGCATTATTACATTTTATGGTGAAATAATAATATACAGTACTAGTTTTCAAATAATATTCAGTTTAACAAGATTAAAAATAACATTCTCTCTCTCTCTCTCTCTTACTTACATATATTTATTTGTTTTGTTTTGTAATATAAATAAATAATTTACCTTATAACTAATTTTCATATATTGATAAGATTAATAAAAAAAAAAGTAGCGATTCCCAGTCTTTTTATCCACTTGGAGGAAGAAGGGCAGGGGAGTAAACGACAGTTTGATATACATATTGGCAGAGGGGAAGGAGTCGGAGTCTAGGAGTTATTCTCTCTCTCTCTCTCTCTCTCTCTCTCTCTCTCTCTCTTTCCATTATTATTCTCTCTGTCTCAGGAATAATTCATAATTTCACTCTTGATGGTCAGATATATGATGTTGCCATTCAATGCTCTCTCTCTCTCTCTCTCTCTCTCTCTCTCTCTCTCTCTCTCTCTCTCTCTCTCTCTCTCTCTCTCTCTCTTTCTGTTATTGGCTGTAGGTATATGTTTTTAATGGTAAAATGTTTAAGATGACTTTGAAATGATATTAATAATATAACCTCAAAGATTAATACAGTAATAGGTTAGTAATTTTAGGTATATTAGAGTAGGATGTTATTTAATGTATACATTTGGTATCTGAACTTTCAAGATAGGCAGTTATAAGCATTTTTAGTGGTGGTTCTGACTATTTATGGGCTTTAACTATTCACAGGTGTGTCTGGTACACATCCCCCGTGAATAAGGGGGGAACACTGTATGTCTAAGTATACTGTGTAGTGTAGGGTATGCTTCCCTATATGTAAAGATGGTACTGATTACCCTAGAGTAGGGTAGGCTATATTCAAAATACAATTTTTTCAACGTACGATGGGTTTTTCGGAACCTAACCCAGTCATAAGTAGAATACCTGTAATTTTATTTAAAAGTTAGCTCAATACTTAGGGAGCATGATTAGGGTCATGCTTAGTGTTCAAACTCTAGAAGTAAGCATTTATTAGCATTTTTGAGAGATCGTGCCAAACTTATACAAAGATTCCCCTTGCACAAAGGGGTCTGGAACTTAAACCCCGTGTAAGTTCGGAGTATTACTATAATCTGTCCTCAGTCCAGGTCTGTATGCAATTATGGTATTTTTGACAGCTTCCTCCCTCTGCTACCCTTGAAATTTTGCTCTTTTCCTTCATTCTGTCACCCTGAATGCTTTAATAATTTACTTCTTGTATTCACGCATCCTCCTATATACTGTATATAATTCTTGCTATACATAATTCATTACTCTATTCTTTCTTTTGGCCTTCCATGTAGTACTTATTACATTAAATAGATACAGTGGACCCCCCCTATTCGCGTTCTCCGGATTCGCGGACTCACACATTCGTGGATTTCTCTCGGGAACGTTTCCCTGCATTATTCACGGAAAATTCGCGCATTTTCTGTATTTTTCTATAAGAAATATCCACAAATTCCTAGGTTTGTTTTATCAATTTCATCATAAAATGCACTTTTTGAGATAAAACTATTAAAAAACCCAGTATGAAAATGTTTGGTGGTTTTTCTTGAGTTTTTACTAACCAAATAGGCTGTTTTTAGCATTTTTATAGGGGTTCCAAACATTCGCGGATTCTAACTATTCACGGGGGGGTCTGGTACGCATCCCCCGTGAATACGGGAGGACCACTGTATACTTGAGACACAAGTCACCCAGTGATACTAGAAGACTGTAATTCTGCTTTGCATCAGGTAAGGATAACTCCAATAACAATATGGTTAACAATTTACAGTCTAAACATTGTGGAACAAACTTATAAATTTACTGCTCTGGATAAAATCTATGGCGTTGTAAATGTAATTTCTAAACCGAGTCTATTAGTTCTGAGATTGTTGCTTTTGATTGTGTTATTGCTCTTGTCAACTTTGAAAATTTTGCAATAAACAATGTTTTTGTTTGTTACATTAAGAAATGACAGTTTTTCAATAATCAAAGTTACAGACAGTTTGACATATTTACCTTGAGTCTATCCAGATTAAGACCATAATCATCTATTATGGTTGTCCCATTATGCATAACGCCGTTTCCCGTCATCATCCACGTTCCAGACCTGTAACAAAATATTATTAATATCATTATTGTTTTTTCTATTTTTTTTATCATCTGCTTCTCTGGCTCAGCGATGTTTCTGAGTAACTGGCCAATATTCATATTGGGAATTTCTAAAAAATTTCTAAAAATGATGAAGGTGATCACTTATTAAAACAGGATTTTGGTGTCATTCAGGCATAAGTATGTACTGGTATTAACAGCATAAAATCTCTTGTCCAGGTTAAGCAGGGGTCGTAGTCAGTGCTGGTATTATTCCATAGGCATAGGTCAATTCTGGGAAGGGGGCATCTTTGGTGTACAGCTGGTGTTGGTGCTGGTATTAACATGACGTTTTGACCATCTCGGAGGTGATCTTCTTGATGAGGCAGTAGTAGGACTGAAGCAAGAGAGTCTGCATGGTGGCATTTATAGTGGTACAGACCTAGAGCTGAATTTTCATTGGCCCGGGTCAGTTCTCGTCGACAACGGACAGACCAATCATGCTGCTGTTGAATCAATAAGGAAGAATATGGAAGTCTGGTACCAACAGGAGCCTCGGCAATTAGTACATCAGTATGACCTCCATGCGATTCTTCAAGCTGCCCATAACATTCAAATAAAAAGAAATCATAGTATCCCTAAGATCAAGATCACAGACCAGACAACAGATCCCTGATGTCTGTGCCTTCTGGAAGCCCTTCATATAGGAAAGGAGAAACCTAATTTGAACATTACTCAGGAAATGTTTCTCCTCCCCACTGCCACCCGGAGAGCAGCGAACAACCCCCTGAGGGTGCTAGATAATCAGGAGCCCCAACAGGATGATAGGACTCCCGCTACAGGCAGGACTCCTGACATCCATCCCTGGGCACACTACAATGCCACCCGCAAGACTCAATCCCCATGACCATCATCACGAGATCCCTGACTTTGCCCAAGACCAGTCCGACCAATGAGAATTCAGCTCTGGGTCTGTGCCACTATAATTACCGCTATGCAGGCCTCTCTTGCTTCAGTCCTACTATTGACTCATCAAGAAGATGACCTCTGAGAAGTTTGAAACGTCACGTTAATACCAGATATATCAGCACCAACACCAGCTGTACACCAAAGACGACCCCGGCCCGGAATTGACCTATGACTATGGAATAATACCAGCATTGACTTTGACCCCTGCTTGACCTGGACCTAAGATCTTACGCTGTTAATACTAGTATACCTGAATGACACCAGAATCCTGTTTTAATAAAAGCTCAACTTCAGCATTTTTAGAAATTTTTCAGAAATTTCCAATATGAATATTGGCCAGTTACTCAGAAACATTGCTGAGCCAGAGAAGGGGATGATAAGAAAAATAGAAAAACAATATAACAAATCAACTCTTAATTCTGCCATCCTATTATTATTATTATTATTATTATTATTATTATTGTATGCTGGACGTAAACCCTCTTTTAAACATGTTTTATTAAAAGTAATTGCTGCCTCAGCTGCATTAATTTTATACAGGTTCTTCTCTATTTTTCTAATTATTGCTTTCTCATTGTTGCTTAAACTGGTGAGCAACGCACCGAAGGTTGACATATCTCAATTAGGTAGAACGAATGGATTTTATTGGTAAAAATTTCAGTCAGGGTAGTCAAATTTTCGGGTATATCCCGTAGAGTTTATTACAGATAGAATTTATGTTAAATTCTATTTCTTTTCTATTCTTTCTATTCCTTTCCGGACGTTTCGTCTGAATAAACCTCAGACATCCTCTTGGGCGGAGGTGTGTGAAGGACTGAAGTGAGAAGGTGAGTCCAGCTGCTTATATTGCGGTGGCGCAGCGGGGGGCGTCGTGCCGCTGCCTTTTCATTGGCTCGTGGGTGGGGAGCTTCTTTTTCATTGGCTGCCTGGCTGCGGGCTCAAGCCAGCTCCCGATCGCATGCTCAGCAGGCGCGCCGATCTTCTCAGCTGCATATCATCACGCCGGGCTTCGTTTGATTGGGTAAAAAAAACAGGAAAAACAGCGTGACGTCACTGCTGGTATTATGCATCGTATTAATGTCACTGCTGGTATTATCCATCGTATTCATGTCGTCTTGGATTGGGGCGTTTTCGGGCGGCGATATGGTGATGTTTGCCGTTATTGGAGTGTTTCTTCGGGTGCAGGTCGGGAGCAAAAAGGCCTCCTGTGTCGTGTTCATGGAGGGCTTTTGTTCCTGGATGAGTAACGCCTCCAGGAGGCGCAGACGTCGAGGGTCGGGTGCTCTCCCTATTATCCTGGTGTTACGGATGATACAGTCGCGGGAGATTGTGTCTCGGTGGGCGGTGTGGGCGTGGTTCTTGATAGCCCCTTCTTGGGCATGACAGGAGATTCTCTTCGCAAGACGCATGGTAGTCATTCCAATGTACTTCCCAGGACATCCTCGGGCGGGGCATATGTATTGGTATACTACGTTTGTCTGCTTTGAGGGGTCTCCTGATGGCGGTGAGGGGTTATTTTTCATGATAAGGTCTTTTGTTTTACGAGGTTTTTGTAGTATATTATAAGGTCCACTATCTTGCCTTCTTCAATGGGGAGGATGTTTTTCCTTAATGATCTTCTTCATCGCCTTCTCCTCCTCGCGGTATTGAGAGTGCATGAAGGCCTTATAATATATCGTGATGTCTCGGTGGGGACGGGGTCGTGGGTCTTGTTCCTAGTTCGAGTACCATCTTTCGAGGGCGGTACGCACTTCTCGATTGATGAGCTTATTGGAATACCCGTATCACGAGCATCTGTGAAGCTCTATCAAGCTCGAGGTGTGTGTCCTGCCAGGTGGAACAATGGGAGAGGGCCCTTTTCACAAAGGCCCTGACAGTAGTGTTCTTAAACCTGTCTGGACACTCGCTATCCCATTGAGGCACATTCCTAAATTAGTTTTCTTCGTGTAGACAGAAGTGCGGAGACCGTCTTCTGTCTTCGTTATAAGGACGTCGAGGAAGGGGAGCCGATCGTTGGTGCTAAACTCGACTGTATAGTTTAGCACGCTGCATTGCTGGAATCGGCGACGTAGGGCTTCTACCTCATCCTCGGTGTCGACTTGCACGAAGATATCGTCTATGTAACGGGCGTATTTGCGGGGGTGCTGCTCTGGGCGAAGACCCTCTCTTCTACGGTGCCCATATAGAAGTTGGCAAAAAGGACTCCCAGAGGAGAGCCCATGGCAACGCCATCTTTCTGACGGAACATCTGTCCTCGGTGGGTGAAGAAGGGGGCCCTCTTTGTACAGATGTCCAGCAAGGTGCGCAAAGAGGCTTCTGGGATATTGAGTGGGGCCGTCGACGGGTCTCGGTAGACTCGATCCATGATGATGTCAATGGTTTCGTCGACAGGAACGTTGGTAAATAGGGATTCTACGTCGAGGGATGCTATGATGCCGGTGCCGGGGAGTCGCGAATTTCTTCAAGGAACTCCACCGATGAAAACTCAGGCTATAGCGGCTCGGGACGTAGGGAGTCAAAATTTGATTGAGGCGCTTGGCCAAGGCGTAAGTCGGGGCGGGGCGTCTGGCTGATAATCGGGCGGAGAGGGTTGCCTTCCTTATGGGTTTTCACGTTCCCATAGAGGTAACCAAGGCTGAAGTCCCCTTGGATGGGCGGAAGGTTGGTACCTGCGTTGGTTGCGGCATTAATGGTAACTGATGACACGGTTGGCATCCCTTTTGATGTCTTACGTAGGGTTCCGGTGTAGACGTTCAAACTTTGAGGAGTCGGACAGGATAGCATCGAGCTTCTCATGGTATTCCTTCGTTGTTATTAAGACGAAAGCGGCCGTCTTATCTGCCCGTCGCACAGTAATGTCTTCTTTGGCCTTCAACTCCTTAGCTGCTTCCTTCATCTCTCAGGTGAAGATGCCACTGGTGTTTGGCCCCCTCTCCGTGAGGGCTTCGGCGAGCAGGAGGGGCTGGAGGGCGTCTGTTGTTCGGACAATATTCCGGGTCTCGAGCTCTTGGATGGAGTCGAGCAGGAGTTCGATCTCAAGTCTTTTCACATGTTGCTTAGGCTTAGACATGAAGTGGCAGTTAAGCCCTAGTCGAAGCAGAGCGTCTTGGTCGGGAGAAGGTTGGAAGTCAGTGAGATTGATGTAGCCTTGAGTACGCTGTGGGACTCGCAGCTTGCCGCCGTTGAGAGAGATCACCTTTCGCATGACGCCCTTTATGCGTTTTTTCATATCTTCGTCTCGGAGGCGGGTAAGGCAGGCATCAAGGGCGTCATGCGAAAGCTGATCTCTCTCAATGGCGGCAAGCTGCGAGTCCCACAGCGTACTCAAGGCTACATCAATCTCACTGACTTCCAACCTTCTCCCGACCAAGACGCTCTGCTTCGACTAGGCTTAACTGCCACTTCATGTCTAAGCCTAAGCAACATGAGAAAAGACTTGAGATCGAACTCCTGCTCGACTCCATCCAAGAGCTCGAGACCGGAATACTGTCCGAACAACAGACGCCCTCCAGCCCCTCCTGCTCGCCGAAGCCCTCACGGAGAGGGGCCAAACACCAGTGGCATCTTCACCCGAGAGATGAAGGAAGCAGCTAAGGAGTTGAAGGCCAAAGAAGACATACTGTGCGACGGGCAGATAAGACGGCCGCTTTCGTCTTAATAACAACGAAGGAATACCATGAGAAGCTCGACGCTATCCTGTCCGACTCCTCAAAGTTTGAACGTCTCACACGGAACCCTACGTAAGGACCTCAAAAGGGATGCCAACCGTGTCATCAGTACCATTAATGCCGCAACCAACGCAGTCCCACCTTCCGCCCATCCAAGGGGACTTCAGCCTTGGTTACCTCTATGGGAACGTGAAAACCCATAAGGAAGGCAACCCCTCTCCGCCCGATTATCAGCCAGACGCCCGCCCCGACTTACGCCTTGGTGGCCAAGCCCTCCTCAATCAAATTTTGACTCCCTACGTCCCGAGCCGCTATAGCCTGAGTTCATCGGTGGAGTTCCTTGAAGAAATTCGCGACTCCCCGGCACCGGCATCATAGGCATCCCTCCGACGTAGAATCCCTATTTACCAACGTTCCGTCGACGAAAACCATTGACATCATCATGGATCGAGTCTACCGAGACCCGTCGACGGCCCCACTCAATATCCCAGAAGCCTCTTTGCGCACCTTGCTGGACATCTGTACAAAGAGGGCCCCCTTTGCTTCTCCCACCGAGGACAGATGTTCCGTCAGAAAGATGGCGTTTGCCATGGGCTCTCCTCTGGGAGTCCTTTTTGCCAACTTCTATATGGGCACCGTAGAAGAGAGGGTCTTCGCCAGAGCCAGCACCCCCGCAAATACGCCCGTTACATAGACGATATCTTCGTGCAAGTCGACACCGAGGATGAGGGTAGAAGCCCTACGTCGCCGATTCCAGCAATGCAGCGTGCTAAACTATACAGTCGAGTTTAGCACCAACGATCGGCTCCCCTTCCTCGACGTCCTTATAACGAAGACAGAAGACGGTCTCCGCACTTCTGTCTACACGAAGAAAACTAATTTAGGAATGTGCCTCAACGGGGAGGTAGCGAGTGTCCAGACAGGTTTAAGAACACTACTGTCAGGGCCTTTGTGAAAAGGGCCCTCTCCCATTGTTCCACCTGGCAGGACACACACCTCGAGCTTGATAGAGCTTCACAGATGCTCGTGAATAACGGGTATTCCAATAAGCTCATCAATCGAGAAGTGCGTACCGCCCTCGAAAGATGGTACTCGAACGAGGAACAAGACCCACGACCCCGCCCCACCGAGAACATCACGATATATTATAAGGCCTTCATGCACTCTCAATACCGCGAGGAGGAGAAGGCGATGAAGAAGATCATTAAGGAAAACATCCTCCCCATTGAAGAAGGCAAGATAGTGGACCTTATAATATACCTACAAAAACCGTAAAAACAAAAGAACCTTTATCATGAAAATTAACCCCTCACCGCCATAGGAGACCCCCTCAAGCAGACGAACGTAGTATACCAATACATATGCCCCGCCCGAGGATGTCCTGGGAAGTACATTGGAATGACTACCATGCGTCTTGCGAAGAGAATCTCCTGTCATGCCCAAGAAGGGGCTATCAAGAACCACGCCCTCACCGCCCCCCGAGACACAATCTCCCGCGACTGTATCATCCGTAACACCAGGATAATAGGGAGAGCACCCGACCCTCGACGTCTGCGCCTCCTGGAGGCGTTACTCATCCAGGAACAAAAGCCCTCCATGAACACGACACAGGAGGCCTTTTTGCTCCCGACCTGCACCCGAAGAAACACTCCAATAACGGCAAACATCACCATATCGCCGCCCGAAAACGCCCCAATCCAAGACGACATGAATACGATGGATAATACCAGCAGTGACATTAATACGATGCATAATACCAGCAGTGACGTCACGCGGCCTTTACCCAATCAAAACGAAGCCCGGTGTGATGATATGCAGCTGAGAAGATCGGCGCGCCTGCTGAGCATGCGATCGGGGGCTGGCTTGAGCCCGCAGCCAGGCAGCCAATGAAAAAGAAGCTCCCCACCCACGAGCCAATGAAAAGGCAGCGGCACGACGCCCCCCGCTGCGCCACCGCAATATAAGCAGCTGGATTCACCTTCTCACTTCAGTCCTTCACACACCTCCGCCCAAGAGGATGTCTGAGGTTTATTCAGACGAAACGTCCGGAAAGGAATAGAAAGAATAGAAAAGAAATAGAATTTAACATAAATTCTATCTGTAATAAACTCTACGGGATATACCCGAAAATTTGACTACCCCGACTGAAATTTTTACCAATAAAATCCATTCGTTCTACCTAATTGAGATATGTCAACCTTCGGTGCGTTGCTCACCAGTTTAAGCAACAATGAGAAAGCAATAATTAGAAAAATAGAGAAGAACCTGTATAAAATTAATGCAGCTGAGGCAGCAATTACTTTTAATAAAACATATTATTATTATTATTATTATTATCATTATTATTACTAGTTTACACATCACAAAACAGTCAGTAATACAACAGAGGATTAAGACACTAATTTGTGACCCCAACATATCATGTAATACTACCAGGCCCAAAGAAGACCCTTCATTCTGCATCACTAAACAAGGGACAAAGGTGAGGATGGCTGACCCTGGGAATGGAGGACAGTAAGCTTAAACATTAAGATCATTACCCATAGATTATCATTGGTACAAATAGTAAAAATATTTGAATTTGTCTTCTATTATACTGAGATTTTCATGATGATAATGATGATTTTTGTTTCTTAAAAAATAGTTTAACCATATTGAGACATTTCTATTCTAGCTTGGAATATAGAAAGGCAGAAGCTAAGTTCCTAGGAAAGAGGGAGCAGATGAAACACAAAAGAAAAAGGTGATGCAGCTGGGGACAAGAAATGACAGTAAACAAATTTTAATAATACCTACAATGTACTGTGCAAGACATACTGTACAAGTTAATTACAGACTACAGGTGTGTGCTGCTTATCATCCAGGGAGCAGATGAAACACAAAAGAAAAATGTGATGCAGCTGGGGACTAAGAAATGACTGTAAAGAAATTTTAATAATCCCTATAATGTATTGTGCAAGACATATTGCACAAGTTTATTACAGACTACAGGTATGTGCTGCTTATCATCCAAGGTTCTAAATTCAAGGTTCCAAATCAGACAGCTTAAATAATCTTGATTGGTTAACAGGTTTCCAACACCTTCGCAAATGGCAACAATGAGATTTGAATTGGTAAAATAAGAGGAGAAACAAGAGTAACCTATCTAGTATGATCAGATTTTAATGTATAACATTTAAGTAAAATGTATTATTCTTTTAAAAATGCTTTGTGGTTACACAATAATCATCTGTGACAGCCCATGCTTTGCATAAAGCATTCTTTTTAAGCTAAATCCATGGAAAACTAGCAATGTCATGTAAGCACAATGTTCTAACTGATAAATGTATTTATGAAGTAGTACTATCATAGTCCACTACAGTGAATGTTTAAATATCCAGTACCTCTAAAAAATTACAAAAAAATCACCAGTGTGACTACCATAGGCAGATGGTATGCTCCTCAAAATGTAAACAAAATATAAATTTTCATAATAATTGGATACTTACTTACTACTAAAGTTAGCTATATCTCCGCGCCAATTAGGTGAGTCAGCATTCAAACAAAAAATCGAATGGCTTCCCAGATGACTGTCTAGTTTACCAGTTTTCCACCACGTGTGTTTCGAATGTTTTAGCTCTCATCAGAATTCTCATTGACAGCCCACTAAGTTGTGTGGAGGCTGGGTGGGTCTACTTTAACAGTAGTTACGTATCCAAATAATAAATTTTATTATGAAAATTTATTATTATTTGTGATGAATCTTACCTACTGTTAAAATTAGCTAATTCCCACATAAAGAAGAGGACAGTGGGTAATACAGCTAGACAAAAATCCACTCAGCCATTTGAGCTAAAGGTTTCTTGCATGAGACCCAAACCATTCTCACCTGATCTGGAATCCTTTCTGGATTTTACTACCCCCAAGAAGTTGGATTCCATTCAGGGAGCAGGGCTCTCATACATGTGCAGCAAAGAGCAGCCTTGCAGAGAAAACCGCTTTGATTCACCCAGAATGAAACACAAGCGGTATAAGGGACCCCTGTGCCTGGGTACAAAAGCCCTATAAAATGACAGCCACTTAAAATAAATACCTTTACGATATAAAGGTAGTGTCGGCAACAGTCTATGAAGAGTGTTGAAGGCATTGAAAGTCAGTTAAGTTTGTGTTATTGGTTTGTTGTTTAGTTGTTGTTAAGTTTGATGTTGTTTGCTTTAGAGTTAATGTGCCTGTCTTGTTAGATTTGTTGTGCTTGTGAGTTTCTGTTATGTGAGTTGTTATAGTTGAGGGTTGTTGTTGGGGAGCTATTGTGGTTTCTTGGTGTTGTTGAGGGTTGTTGTTGGTAAGCTGTTGTGATTTCTTGGTGTTGTTAGTGGGTGCATGTGTGACCTTTTAATGTTGTTTTTTTGTGTTGTTAGTGATTGTTTGTGCAGTGGTCTTTTGTTGTGGTTGTTCTTTGTAGTGTTGTTGGGTTGTGGGGTTGCAGTCCCTGGTTGTTGTTGTTGGTTGTACAGTGGTACCTCGAGATACGAAATTAATCCGTTCCCAGGCGCCTTTCGTATCATGAGGTTTTCGTATCTTGGACCACATTTTACATGTAAAATGGCTAATCCGTTCCAAGCCCTCCAAAAATACCCCAGTGTATTTCATAATAAAGCTAAATTGACCTATAAACAATGAAATACTACAATTTGGACCATTCAATACCTAAATTAATAACGTACTGCTAATTACCTGTAAATAAAGTGTATTAGCGTACTACATGGTATACAAGAAATACTGTACGTATGTAGTAAAATGTGGAAGCTTACCTTTCGAGTGAGACTATCTCCGAAAGTGGTGACAGAGGAGGAGGACAAACGGCAGATACGTACGTACGTACACTTAACTTTACAAAACACATAAAAAAATGTAAGGAAAACTAAACTAAAATTTACGAAACACATTAACAAAACTGTAACACTTAACTTTACAATAAAACTAAAATAGAAAAAAAATAAATAAAAAAAAAAATTAATTTTTTGTTACTTTTTTATACTGCGTAGGTTTTTTTTTTTTTTAATTTCAACTTCATCACCACTTTCAACTTTCTGTTTTTTAGTATCACTTGGTTCTTCCTTTTTACTTACTCCTGCTAATACTAAAGGCCTCTTTAAAAAATAACAATCCAAGGAAGATTGCTTCTGCCTACTTTTCACAATGTTCCTGAAACGACTCAGGCAAACGTCATCGAACTGTGCAAGCATACGACCTGTGTGAGCCTTTTCAGGTGTCTTTTTTCTACAAACGACTGCACTTTATGAAAAGCGGCTAGAACATCCTTAATTTCTGCTGTTGTCATAGGGTTGTCCTCCTCCTCCTCCTCGCCGCTGCTAGAGAACTCCTCTTGAACGATATTATGTTGCATGGCCTCCAACTCCTTCAGGTCATCCGTCATAAGCTCCTCTTAGTGCTCCTCGAGAAGGTCGTTGATGTCGTCCTTGTCGACGACCAGCCCCATGGACTTGCCGAGTGCAACGATCTCGTCAAGATCTGGTTCCAAAACAGTTTCAGGATCGTCAACTGTTTCTGAATCTGCAGCACCAGCTTCGCCCACGTCGAATCCCTCGACGTCTCGGGCGGATACGGCATCAGGCCAGAGTTTCCTCCACGAGGAATTCAAGGTTCGCCTCGAAACCTCCGGCCAAGCTTGGTCGATGAGTCGGATGCATATCACTACATCGAAATGCTCCTTCCAAAATTCACGCAAGGTGAGGTTTGTGGTATCGGTGATGTCGAAACATCTCGTGAAAAGATATTTCGTATACAGCTTCTTAAAGTTCGATATCACTTGCTGGTCCATGGGCTGGAGGAGAGGGGTGGTGTTAGGCAGAAGATAAAGAATCTTGATGAAGGAATACTCCGCTAGAATATCTTCCTCAAGGCCAGGAGGGTGGGGAGGGGCATTGTCCAACACCAGCAGACATTTCAGAGGGAGGCGCTTCTCTTCCAAGAATTTCTTCACAGTCGGGCCGAAACACAGATTTACCCACTCCGTGAACAAAAGCCTCGTTACCCAGGCTTTTGCATTAGCCCTCCACATCACTGGAAGCTTCTCCTTAAGCACTTTGTGGGCCTTGAAGGCTCGAGGAGTCTCGGAATGATACACCAGTAGGGGCTTCACCTTGCAATCCCCACTGGCGTTTGAACAAAGTGCGAGCGTAAGCCTGTCTTTCATAGGCTTATGCCTGGGTAGCTTCTTCTCTTCCTCCGTGATGTACGTCCGACGAGGCATTTTTTTCCAAAAAAGGCCAGTCTCATCACAGTTGAAGACTTGCTGAGAACTGTAGCCTTCCTTGGTCATCATCTCGTCGAACGTCTTTTTAAAGACTTCGGCCGATTTCGTGTCCGAGCTGGCAGCCTCCCCATGCCGCACCACCGAATGGATACCAGTCCGTTTACAGAATTTCTCGAACCACCCATGCGAAGCCTTGAACTCTGGGGTTGGCGTTGATGTCCCTTCTCCTCCGTCGTCTTCCGCCTGGGCAATCAAATCGCCGAAAATAGCGCTAGCCTTGTGGGAGATTGCCGTCTCCGTTAGCAAACGAGAATTTAGAATAACCAAAATAAGTGATCGGATAAACAGTCAAATGAGTCGACATAATATTGGAATGTGTAAAACTCGCTACAGACACATTATCATCTCAATAAAATTGTCTATACCTATATTATATATTATTAATCCTATGCATGCTAACACCTCAAACTAGGTGCTGATGACGTCAGAATACCCCTACGGAGCAAGGATTAATGTTTACCAAAACGGTCCTTTGGTGAACGCTTTAATGATCCTTACGTGAACATTTTAAACGAGATTCAGACTGTGAAAAGGGCAAAGTAGGTATTGGAGGGCACAGAACCCAACCGTCCCGAGAACCGACACGGTTCCCTGGCAGCGGACACTACCAACTATCGCAGGGCAGTCCTAGGCTCGGGCTACATACAGACGAGGGTACCAACACCTTACTTCTAACAGGGGAACACAAAAAGAGCACACACTATGGAGGGATTCGGAATGTTCCCGTCACTAACTCGGGTCAACTTGTATTAGAACTAAAATTAGGTTTAATGTTATGTTTTAATTTCTCGATACGGTTTTCCTGAACCGAATGAGCAGCAGAAGGCAGAGCTACTAAGGAAGTCAATACTAGCACTACCAAATGCCTAGCCTGAGTAGGGATAGCTGCAGGTGAAGGGACACTAAGTAGGATAGAATTGACAGGTTAAAGTTCTGACCTAACTAATTGCTTTTGCAATCTATCAGTTTCACTTCTTTCCTATAACTGACATATTCAGGCATAAATTTCTCAGAACAAATCCCTACATTCTTCACATCTAGTAGTTCAAAGATCACACTCTGGACCCTTGCAGTACAAACCGAATGTTGATCTACCTCAAATTCCAACAGCCTGCTTACACCAAAATCATTCCTGCATAGCCTGATGTTATTGGTTTTGTTTCCGGTGAAAGATATCCTAGGAAAATGAAATTACAATACTGTAAACAGGTGTAAAACAGCCAGACTTCATAGAATACCAACCATCACCTAACTGCAATGGCAGCAAGGAGAATTCTGACTAAAGCTAAAACATTTGAAACACACCTGGAAGAGAACAGGTAAATTAGACAGTCATCCGGGCAGCCATTTGATTTTTTGTTTGAATGCTGACTTGCCTAATCGGTGCGGAGATATAGCTAACTTTAACAGTAGGTAAGATTCATCACAAATAATACCAGCATTGTCAAGCAAATACTGTAGTGTGGTTCATAACTAATGTACAGCCATAACAACCTAAAGTGCCTATTCTCCTACTACATTGGCACCTCAAGCTAATGGACAGCTTAGAGAGAGAGAGAGAGAGAGAGAGAGAGAGAGAGAGAGAGAGAGAGAGAGAGAGAGAGAGAGAGAGAGAGAGAGAGAGAGAGAGAGAGAGAGAGAGAGAGAGAGAGAACTTATATGTAGTCAGTTTTGTTTACCTCAGCACAATGGTGTGTATATATTCACACATGCACACTTAAAAAGACTGAAATATATACATATACGTACAAAATAAAATATTTTAATGCACTGAAAAGCAAATGACAATAAAAATTTTGAGCTCATGGAGCATGAAAGTGGTAGGCTAAGGAAACTACAAGTCTTTCAACCACAAATCTTAGCATTTCAGAGTGCATGCTCACACAATGAAAGAAGAATGGCTCAATCACTTTACACAACTCATGGAAGGAACTGTTTTCATATTTTCATTACACAATGGTTGCCTATTCTGTAGTACACATACAGAACAATTACCCTTCTAACCACAGATCTTGGAACTTCAGAGCATGTGCTCATACAATGAAGTAAAATCACTTTAAAATAATTCAGGTGAGGAACAGTTTTTACCCATTTCAATAATAATAATAATACTGTATATTTCCGTGTATAGACAACCTTTTGTTTACGTTCCACTGTCATTCTCAAACAACCGCTAATAACAATACAATAGTGAACGATAATTATTGTATACAATTATCGTTCATATGACTGAATTGTTCTAAACAGTTACAAACAGCTTTGCCTGCTGCCTCACTTGATATTTGCTGCGTTTTGTTATAAAAACATGGGGGAACATGAAAATAGAAAAGTGTCATTAAATCATTTTAAAAAATGCCACGGCTGTTACTGAAGATGATTAGTAGTATAATATTGACGACGAAGCCGAAGTTGACTCGCCAGAACCAGACTGGAATCCCTATGATGGCAGCACATG
Organism: Macrobrachium nipponense; assembly: GCF_015104395.2. Taxonomy (NCBI): domain Eukaryota; kingdom Metazoa; phylum Arthropoda; class Malacostraca; order Decapoda; family Palaemonidae; genus Macrobrachium; species Macrobrachium nipponense. The sequence continues at coordinate 32,646,171 of NC_087215.1, forward strand.
TGATCAATTTTGTGATATGTATAAGAAACTTTTAATGAAAAATGAATATTATGTTATCCTAAATGTTATTACTACCGTAATTACACTACCATTGAAATTTCTAAAAGGTTACCGAAAGTTAAGGTTGTGTGAGCGCAACTGTAATTCGATGTTTACATTTTCTCAGCTGGGGTTGCACAGATAAAAGTTTGTTTCATTGATTTAGAATTATTCATTAAATAGGTTATTTGTTATGAAGATATGCCAATAACATATAATGTAAAAATGGTTTTATTACCTTTAATATCAGTTTATTTCATAAAGTGAATCTTCATGTATGTTGGGGTTAGGTTATAGCCCGAAGGCCAAGGCTAGCCTACCGATACACATCTTAGAATTCAAGGTTTGATTTTTAGAATTGTAGCATAAGACGACCCCCAATTTTTAGGGGTGAATTTTAGGATTTAAAGGTCGTCTTATACGCGGAAATATACGGTAATAATAATAAGTAACAATAATGTGACTGCCCATTCTGAAGTACTAGTATAGTAGTAACATACCTATGCATGCAATTACACTTTATTTAATCAAACATCTAAGATTTTCTGAGCATGTGATTGCCAAGTGGACAAAGAATGACTTTCACTTTTACTTTTCAAGTGTAAATTTAACATCATAAAGCAGGACCTTTATGTTAAGTAACTATACTGCATACTGTAATTAAAACTTTTCAAACAGGAACAAAAATAACAACACATACTTTGGTGTCAAAACCAAAACCACATTTTTGCTATTTTCCAGACACGAATATGATAACATAATTTGATAAATTGAGGTGCCAGTGTAGATTCCAATACAGTAGTAGGCTCAGAATTATAAAATGCATCCTAATATACAAACTGCTGTAATAATATTAGATCCATAAGAAGAGAAAGCAATATTGCAGCAATTATTTCACGGATCAAAGTGAAGATGGCGTTTCTAAACAATTGTTTTGAATTATAACATCTTTTACAGTTTATTATCAGTAGGTAACTTTATATTGTATTTTATTTTAGTGTATTTGAGTGATATGATGTTCTTTGGTGTGGAGGTCTGCTTCTGCCAAAAATTTATCTCTTTTAGGTAGAGTGGTTCGTGGTGGTAGGTTTGTTTTTCCTAATGTCAGAGAGCCAAGTGCTTCCATAATGGGCAAGGGAGCTCAAGTCATAAGGGCTGCTCACAACATGGACAATTTATGGGTTCTGATGATAACTTTATCTCCCCTAACATCCTCCTCCCTCCCCACAATTGTTAAAAGGGAGAGCACAGAGAATTACAACTTATGAGCCAAAGTTCTACATTAACATGATCAACCTTGAAGTCCAGCATGTATTCAGCGTAACTGCTGCCTTGCAGAAGACTGAGAGATAGGAAGAATAAAGAGACAAAACCATTCACCTATCCATTAACCTCCAGCCTTGCAGCACTTTCCAAGCACCTTAGGCTAGATGCTTTTTTGTCCAAGAGGAAATTGGAGAGCTTAGCAAACTGTTGAGCAGCACCTCAGATTGTGAAATATAGTCCAACAATACTGAAACTACTTCCATGTTCCATCACAATGTTAGCCTTTTCCATGTTGATGAAGTTGCTGCTGATATTTGATGTTACTCACAAGCACTGTAGCACCAGTCCTCAAGCACAGAAAATTATATACTAGTATATAGTATTAAAACTGCACGTTATGCAAAATTTGATGAAACATGGTGCAGCATCTTGCATCTTGGACATCAAGTTTAATAAAACTATGAGTCACATTTTTAGACTTTGAACTAACAGGGCCCACTTGAAGGATTTGTTCTTAAATGAATGGTGAAAACTGGAGCAAGATAAAGTTTAAAAAGTTGAATAGTTAGGTGGAAGGCGAGCAAAGTGAACAAATAAAAAGTAAATGGAAGAAAGCAATGAAGCTGAAGTCAAAAGGATACTGCCAAGGGCATTAAGTACCATCTGCAGCTTGTTACACAAGGTGCACTGTAAATGGTACCAATCACCAGAATTTGTAATTTCTATACCCATTTTCTTTTTCTTTCCTTCTCATTTTATTGTTGTCTTTAAACCTAGGCTATGTAAAAACATTAGAATGTTGTTCCACCAGGTCTTTCAAAAAAATAGTCATTACATGAACTATCTAAACAATAAAATTTATAAATTCAGGTGACATCTATATTACAAGAAAAATTCATATCAATGAACACTAAAAGCATTTCTTACCTGACATTGGTCATTGTTGACGGATATTCAAGGTCAGTTGGAGGATGAGTGGTCACACCTATTTCCAATGATCCTGCCCACTTGTCAACGCACTTGTCTAGCCGAACTTCAAACATTTCATTGGACTTTAGAGGTCGTCTCGTTAAAACAACTCCATTGTTAAAGTCTTCTGAAGCACTGTTGAAAATAAATTCATAATGGCCTTACTGTTATGTTCTCAGAAACTTCAAGCATCAAAGGACATGTCAACAGCAGGATATTTCAATTCATGAAAATATAAATGTCCATAATAAAATTATTATTTGAATACTTACCTACTGTTCAAGATAGCTTTTGACAGTAGGTAAGCTTCATCCCAAATAATCTATTACACTCATTAACCCTTAAACGCCAAATGGACGTATTAAACGTCGAGTCAAAATGTCTCCCGTATGCCGAATGGACGTACCATACGTCGACTTACAAAAGTTTTTTTTTAAAATTCGCGGAAAAATACTTATAGGCCTATCAGCCTAAAACTTTTGAATCACGCGCCTTGGGGGATGCTGGGAGTTCACGGATCGAGGTGTTGTTTTGTTTACAATCGTTACGCAGGCGCGCAAGCGCGAATTTCTTTCTTGCCGCACTAAAAAGTATCTGTGACACATCTCGGAAATTTTTTTGTCACTTTGACATAATTTTTGTACCATTTTAAATTATCTGTTACATGGAGTATTATATATGAAAATGTGCGCATTTTTATGTAGAATACAACAAAAAAATGCTCATGATTGTAGCTTTTATCAGTTTTGAGATATTTTTATATAAATAACGATAGGTGTCAAAATTTCAACCTTCGGTCAACTTTGACTCTACCGAAATAGTCAAAAAACGCAATTGTAAGCTAAAACTCTAATATTTTAGTAATATTCAATCATTTACCTTAATTTTACAACTAATTGAAAGTCTCTAGCACAATATTTCGATTTATGGTGAATTTTTGAAAAAACTTTTTCCTTACGTCTGGACGGTAACTCTTCCGAAAAAAATCATACGTACATGCGATTGTGGTAATGTTTGCACCATTTTAAAATTAGCCGTTACATAAAGTTTTATATATGGAAATGTGCGCAATTTCATGCACAATACAACTATAAACAACCCGTGGTTGTAGCTTTTATCAATTTTGAAATATTTTCATATAAAAAATGACAAGTGACAAATTTTCAACCTTCGGTCAACTTTGACTCTACCAAAATGGTCAAAAAACGCAATTGTAAGCTAAAACGCTTATATTCTAGTAATATTCAAGCATTTACCTTCATTTTGCAACAAATTGGAAGTCTCTAACACAATATTTAGTTTTATGGTGAATTTATGAAAAAAATAACATTTTCTTTACGTCCGTGCGGTAACTCTTCCGAAAAAATCATAGGTGCGATTGTGGTAATGTTTGCACCATTTTAAATTAGCCGTTACATAAAGTTTTATATATGAAAATGTGTGCAATTTCATGCAGAATACAACTAAAAATAATTGAAGGTTGTAGCTTTTCTCATATTTGAAATATTTGCATATAAATCACAATAAATAGAAAAAAAACCACGTTCGGTCAACTTTGACTCTACCGAAATGGTCGAAAAACGCAATTGTAAGCTAAAACTCTTACAGTCTAGTAATATTCAGTCATTTATCTTCATCTTGAAACAAATTCGAAGTCTCTATCACAATATTTAGATTTATGGTGAATTTAAAAAAAAAAAAAACTTTCCTTCCCTCCGCGCGCGGATTCTCCGCCACAAATCTCCGAAATGCGTACGTCCCATTCTCGGAATATTTGCTCCATTTCATATTAGGCATTTCATAGAGTTTTATATATGAAAATGTGCGCAATTTTATGTAGAATCAAATGAAAAATAAATATTTGAAGGTTGTAGCTTTTCTTATTTCCGAAATAATTGCATATAAAAAATATAAAAAAAAATTGACATTCGGTCAAATTTAACTCGTCAGATATGGTCGAAAACTGCAATTGTAAACTAATACTCTTACAGTATAGTAATATTCAATCATTTGTCTTCACTTTGAAAGAAATTGGAAGTCTCTAGGACAATATTTAGATTTATGGTGAATTTTTGAAAAAAATATTTGTTTACGTCTGCGCATTACGAATTCATGCATTATTTTGTGATAATATTTTCTCTGTGTTGCTTTTATCGTTTTACAATGTGTTATATACCAAAATGATCCCAATTTAGTGTACATTACAACGAAAAAAAATAACTTGTTACCTTTAACCGTTTTGCGCACAGCGCGATTTGAATACAATTATATATGAATTTTCATTTTTGCGCTATCATATATCGCATTATTTATATATGATAATGATAATTTTTTTCATTTTTGATGGTTGCATACTAAACTTCAGCCAATGACAAAAAAATGAGCCAAAAATGAACTCTTAATCTTGAAAACTAAGAGCGCTGTGATTTTTTGAAAAAAATATTTTTTCCGCTTCCGCACTCACTCTGAAACACCTCCGGCACACGGGAGACATTTTTTTTTTACCGCTTTGGCGTTTAAGGGTTAACTATACTATTCATAAATCAAGTAAATTACACCACTAATTACAGACTGTCCCTAAAATCATTGAGCTTGTGTAAATGGTAAATAGCAAATGTTTGGATTTATTTAATGTGTCCTAAATATATTATATTTTGACATGAAACTCCTTTGTGCATGAGAAAGTAGATCACTGCTTCAAAGATTCTAATTTCAGAATACAATGCAGTTCTTGACAAAAAAAATTAAAAGCTGGACTACAACAAAATTCATTCTATTCAAAAATAATGTTGACAGTCTCAAGTAGACCAGAAGCAAATAAATTACCATTTGACCATTACATATGTACAATAACATCAATTACATCCCTGTATGTATCAAGGCAAGAAAGGGGTCTTACTTAGGTCGGTGAGCAGTTCGTCCATTATTTATGACTTCAGCGTAGGTACCGCAGTTAGGATGAAAAAGAAGTTCTTCATTCACTTCATCATCTGACACCAAGCCTAATGATTAAAAAAAAGGTGGAAGCAATGATGACACCAAGCCTAATGATTAAAAAAATGTGCAAGTAACTAAACTTAAAATACTGCTGTGTAGAGACTTGTAAGTCATAAAATGCCATACATACTAGTACTGCATATCAGCAATATAATCAATATGGCCTTCATTTCCTTACTATTTAGCAGCTGAAAAAGTTCTTAATTTTCTTAATGCTGTGTGAAACTGTTACCTACACCCTCTGCTCCCTTATGCCTATTGTACCAGTTCTTTGAATGACTAATTGTAAACCCTCATTCAAGAATTAATGTGACTTAACTTGTCTGGCTAAACTAAAAGAAAATTATAATTGACTTAAAAAAAGCAACATTTGTTTCAAGCATACCAATTACTTTACAATAGCCTGAATTTTAGGTTGGATTAGGTCATCGCACAGATCTTAGAAGTGCTCAAGTACAGTAAAAAGGTGCTGAACCAGGGACATTTTTAGTGTGGAAGGACCAATGGAAGTCTTGAGGATGAAAAAAGATCACAGCTTGGACAAGGCCTTGTTGGCAAGTTTATGGGTTGTTATTTATGTATTATTACAATTGGGGAAATAGGAGAGGAATGCTTACTAACATGGTGTAGGTTGGATGTAATACATGAATGCACCTCAGATGTCTACAAATTTGGGTCAGGAGAAGGCTTGAAGAGGATGTTGAATGACTCTGACACCTATAAAAGTCAGGGAACCTGAAAGTTGCCCTATTCAAAACTGTGTCAATATATTTAAATTCACCTTACAAGTCACAGTTGTTAAAACAGCCATGACCATGAATCTTTACCTTAAGACCATTTACCAGTTAAAAAAAGAACCTGGTTTTGGTTATGTCTTGACTATAACAGTAAGGAAAAATGAGACTCCCCTCCCTAAATTATTTCTCTTGAGGGAATGCCTTACAATTCTGAAAGGGCATAATGCAAGGGTTCCTTTTACAATATTACATTATAAACAGGTAGACAATACAACAAAACTGGTAACACGTTACGCTAAGGAACCACCCATTTACGCTCAGACCTGGTCTTAAGACTTGTAGAAAAGTGGGCGGAGTGTTGGATGTCGGTACATGAATGTGGTTGTTTTTAGTTGGTACAGACTGTCGCACTGATAAATTGTAGCGACTTGTTTAAAATGAGGTATAAATAGCCCATTCATTGTGAGACATGGTTGTATTATGGTTGAAATACATATCTGTGCATGAATGAATGGAGGTTACTTCAATGCAGACCTGTATTTATCATTTCAGTAATACTCAAGTGCCGTCTTCGACACGAGTTTGGGAAATTCTTTAACTCTGGCAGAAGTTTGGGTTAAGTCAATGTTATTCATACAGAAACTGGGAAAATATCACTTACAATACTTTAATAAGCTAAAGATTAGATATCCAGATGCTATATGGGACACTGCCACCAAGAAAATTAAACAGTAGAGGTGCTTTTTGGGATGATATTCCGAATCCAGGTAAAAATGTTGCAGCAAAAAAAAAATTAAATAAATAAAAGTAACAGGGGAAAATGTCACAAGAAAAAAAAATCACATTAATCTTTCATAGTGAACCCCAAGGGTAAATTTTAGCATAATATATATCTAAGTATCCACCTTTGCAAAGGCGTCTCCAGTACAAGCCTGTTTGGGGATGGCTGTAAAAACAAACAAAAGACTGTAGATATAAAGATGATGACCCCCAAGTAGTATTGGGAATTTTTCCTTTTGACCTTATTACCAGTCAACATAAATGAAAGTGATGTTTTCCTATGACTTTTTTTTTCCCCAGACAAAATTGACTTTTTCTGCAGCATTTTTTCTTGTGACTTTATAACCGGTCACCAATATTCCCAAGCCTTTGAGGTGATATCACCACACTGAACTTTAAGTCCTCAAAGATCTCCCCGTCACTAAATGCCCTAGTGTGGGGGTCCGTCTATTGGCACATATAGATTGCCTCATACAAATGTCTTATTTCTTGATATAAATTGTTGTTAGTCTTTTGTCCAACTTCTCTTTCTATTCTTTGCACGGTTCTTCAGTTTGATGCAAATTATAGCACAGATTGTCATAGCTTCCAGTTCGCTATTGGAGAGTACCTCGGTCATCCATCTACCACATCCAAGAACCAAATGAGCAATTTACAGAGACCAGGTAGTAACATCATGGCCATGTCATTTCTTGCAACACACCTCCCCTTTCAATGTGTCTGGGGACAAGTCTGAGCATGAATGACCCACGTAACTTTTAAATGAAACTACAGTAACTTAATTCCATTTAAAAGTTAGTTTAATACTTAGGGAGCACGATTAGGGTCTTACCTAATCATTTATCAGCATTTTTAGAGACTGTCCCAAACTTGAGTGAAAATTCCCCTTGCATGAGGGGGTCCGGAACCTAGCCTTGCAAAGTTCAGGCTATCACTGTATATTGGAGTACAGGCAGCCCCTGGTTACCATTGGAATCGGTTACCAGCATTTCAGTTTTATGGCACTTGTCTAATATATTCGTAACTGGGGTTTACCCTCAGTAGGGTTTATAGCACTATTGTCTGGTTACCAGCTTCTTAGCCTGAGTGCTGTGAGACCCTAATATAATACAAACAGCAAATATGCATCTTTTCCTTGGTGCTTTTAAAAAGTTATGCTCTACTTCACTGTATCCAATAATAATGTATGTAGTCTCATATTACTATTGTATTATGAAATACAAACAAAGCAATCAATGTTTTTGTTTGGAAAAATCAGCCGAAGCGTATTCAACTTAATTCAGAGCGATTTCCTGCTTCCAGTTAGCGTAAATAAATCGCTAGAAACTCTGTTTATGTGGGACAAGGTTATTTTTCACTATATGAAGTGTTTTAAAGTCAAAATATGACTTAAATGCATCTTGTTGTGAACCAGATATGAAAAATTTTCTAAGACAATTTGTATTTTTCATAGCTACAAACCTGAGGTCTTAACGTTATACTGCCCTCCCCTAGCCGCCCCTCTATTTGTTAAGTCATCCTGAGTTAGGAAAGACTGACGTAGATGTGTGGTCCTTGACCACTCTTCACCCGATCTACGCATGTGTTGCCAGATATCACAAGATTCCTTGCTTTCATCTGCTTTTTAACCAGATCCAGCTAAGCGCTAGAAATTATCCTATTTTTAAGACCTCAGGTTTGTAGCTATGAAAAATACAAATTGTCTTAGAAAATTTGTCATTTGTTTATACCCGAACAAACCTTCGGTCTTAACAATAGGATAGACTCATACTTGGAGGGAGATATAAGACATCCTAGACCAGCTGGGTGCCTACCCACCAGTCCAGCTCTCCAAAGAAATAGTTCTTGGAGAGGGACTGAAGCCCGTTGAGAAGCTAAATAAACTGATATCTAACCACTCAGAACCTGAGTGACGTACAATGATATATGGGATAACCATTGTATAGGGAACCAAAGAGAAACTTTAACTGTCCAATAACAAACCAAGACACTAGGGTTTGTAATACTCCCGACCCCTCCTTGCCAAGGAGTGGAGCCTATGCTACCAAATAGTGGGTAAGATATTGTATATTGCACGACCACACTACCAGTATGACTACCCTACTCACCTGTATCAGACCAGTCCAGCAAATTATGTGTATTCCTTAAATCAGACCTGTCCAGCAAATTATGTGTATTCCTTAAACTGCCCGAAGGAAGAAGGAAAGGCACAAGAGGAAGGAGATCAGCCAACTCACTCATTCTCTCATCCACACTATCATCTTAGGTAAGATACAAAGGTGCCCTGTTAAGGGCAACTATGAGTTACACAACCTGTTGGGCAGCCACCACAGGACCCAGGGAAAACGTGTCCATAGATTTGTGGGCAACATCCTTGAGATAGAAGGAGGTGAACATGGACTGGCTTAACCAAGTACCAGCGCTCAGAACTCTATGTACAGGCAAGTTCTTTTTGAAAGCCACAGAGGGACCAATACCTCTAACATCATGTGCTCTAGCCTGCACAGACGTGGTGGTGGAATCATCAAGAGTCAAGTATGCCTTTTAAGATAGCAACGCAGGGCCCGGACAGGGTACAACAAAAGTTCTTGAGCATCACCACCCACAAAGTCAGTCAGTTCATGCACGAGGGATTTTGGGTCTTGGCCACGAATTCCGGGACAAATTCAAAGGACACCGACTTCCAACCCCTAGTGTGCTTCACCTCATAACTCAGACTGTGGAGCTCTCCTACCCTCTTGGAAGATGCCAAAGCCAAAAGGAAAATGTCTTGAGCGTCAGGTTCCTGTCAGATGAGCGATGCAAGGGCTCATATGGACTCTTAGTTAAGCTCTTAAGAGCCAAGAAAACATCCCACATTGGAGGCTTGAGCTCTCTAGGAGAACTCGACTGCTCAAACCCCTTAACTAGCAGGGAAAGTTCCCAGGAAGAGGAGATGTAGATTCCAAAGCTGAGGCATCTTGTGGAGACAAGGACAGAGCCACCGACCTCACCTGTTCCAAAGTCAAACCCGGCTTCAGGTGAATGACGTCTGGGTTAAGGTGGCATGACAACAAAAATGCAGAGCTCGTAGCATAGTACTTCCTATGTCTCGTTAGAGGAGGGGGTAGCAGTTTGGTAGAGCCCCTAGAGCGAAGTGAACTGTCCCAGTCAGAAACAGAGGTGTTAACTTTCTGCAAGACCGACTGAATGTGCCCCGACAAAGGAAGCTGAAGAGATGATTTGGGGTCATGAGTAGCTCCTACTAAGGCTTCCAAGCAAGAAGGAGTGTAAGACGACCGAGCCTGAGTCCTACTTTCCAAATTGTTAAACCCACGAATGAGATCAACAACTTCCGAAAAGGAAGACAGAAACTCCTGCATGTCTCCCTCCTCCTGCTCCGGTACTGGAGACCGATGACGAGAAGGGTGTGTAGGCTCTCCTAACGCGCTTTCTCCACCAAAAATTAACAGAAGGGTTAGCAGCCAAACTATCCGAAACCCCTACTAACCTGTTTGGCCTGGGTCCACACGTCAGCTCACGAGACGGACCCACTGTAACACTAGGCACACCACTTACCTCAACAGATGACTCCACATGTCCATGAATGGTCACGAGCGTGGCGGCCGTACGTACGTAAGATGGGGGGGGGGGAAACTCGAACACTCGAAATAGACGGAGAATCCCTTAGAGTAGAACTCTTGGAAGCACCAGAGAGAGAGGCAGGCAAACACTCCAGCTGCACCAACTCCGTGCTCACTACCTTCGACCTCTTGACAGGCACCTTTGGATCTTTATAGCGACGAATAGGCCTCGGAGAAGAAGGAGCACTAACATCACATGCACAGGCAGGGGAGGTTGCAACATGCTTGCGATGTGCAAGGACGGAGGGGGGTAGGGGGTTGCACGTTCGAGATTCGAGGCAGAGGACGAAGCAACCCCTGCAGAATGCACACCACTAACACTGCCCGAAACCACAGCACTTTCGGGAACATGTCCACGTTGTTCCTCCCTCGAAGGCAAAGGAAGGGCAAAGTCCTTAGCCTTCCAACGCTTGATACGCCGACGAGGCGTAGAGGGGGAAGAGGGAGAGGAAGACAGCACTAGTTTCTTATGCGCACTCTTCTCGGAAGGCGGGGACGAAGCAACACGTTTCCTACCAGTCCTCCCAACCAATAAGGCAGCCAACTTCACATCCAAAACAGAGTCCAATCTCTGAAGCACTGCCTGGCATATGACCTCAGACTGATGTGCCAGAGAAGGCTCCAATTACAAGGAAGGGAGATGTTGCGAACTGGGCGGCAGTGATGACATCACGGCTAAGCAAGGCAGATCAGAGGAGACGACTGGGAGAGATATCATTGATGAGAGTGACGTCACAAGCGGCGGTGACATCACGGCTTCCCCTCAGTGCGAGGGGGAAAGAGACGCCACTGGCAGAGGAATACACAAAGATGGACCCCGTGACGTCATCAACGGGGCTGAAGCCACAGCGTCATTCCGACTCAAAGCGGCGGCAGACACTGGCGGAGCAATAAAAGATGGCCGACTGCTGCTACCCACGAAGACAAGGCCGGGAGGAGGGGGGATGGCCTTGCCAGACTGGGAAGGGAGGGTGCGAGCCTCCACAAAATGCTAGCAACCCCTCCAAGGACGGGGTACCCCCAGCCCAAGCGTCTTCCAAATCGCCGCCATTTTGGACGCCTCTGACACTGGGAGAGAAGAGAATGATGAAAAAACCTCACCCTTCTCAGGAACCAAAAAAGCTCCCGAGGAAGAGGGGGCTACATTACAAATATTACCCTGGCAACCTCCCGATACTTCCATCGACGAATCAATGGAAGAAAAGGAAGGAGATGCAGGGACAATGCTACTATGGGGGTTGACTACTGCGGAAGATGAAACACCAGGAATAGGAGCAAAGCCTTCCCAAGTAGGAAGAGTCGAAACTCTCCCATGTTCCCTCTTGCCATAAAACTTCCTCCACTGCTCCTTAGGCCATGCCCAGCATTCTGTGCAAGGATTGGTAATCGTACAAAAATTCGAACGACACCTACTGCATGTGATGTGAGGGTCGGTTGCTGCCGAAGCCAAAAAAAGAGAACACAGAAAACCAGGAACTCCGGGGCACATATGCTGACACTGAGAAGGAGCAGAAGAAGCCATAATACCAGGTAAAAACATACACACACTAAGAGAAACAAAACGGACAATGAACCGGGAAAAGGCCAAGAGAGGTAAACAACTCTCGCCCAGGCGGTCAAAGAAAAGACTGGCATAGATGTGTAGTCCTTGACCACTCTTCACCCGATCTACGCATGTGTTGCCAGATATCACAAGATTCCTTGCTTTCATCTGCTTTTTAACTGGATCCAGCTAGGCACTAGAAATTATCTTATTGTTAAGACCGAAGGTTTGTTCGTGTATGAACAATTAGTAGTTACTTTTTTCATTAATAGATGGTGCTGTTGTTTGGCCATCAGTGGCTGAACCTAAGCGCTGTGAGACCCTCATAAGATACGAACATAGCATATATGCATCTTTTACTTGGTGCTTTTAAAAAGTTATGCTTTCCTTCATTGTATCCAATAACACTGTATGTAGTCTCATATTACTATTGTACATATTATATAATACAAACAAAGCAATGGCTTTCTTTGGAAAAATCAGTTGAGGGTGGAGGTAAGTTTATTTTGCCGTATTTAACTCAATTCAGCGCAATTTTCTTGCTTCTATTTAGAGTAATTAAATCTCTAGAAACTATATTTATATGGGAGAAGGTTAATTTTTTTTATCAAAATATGACTTACATATGTCTTGTTGTGAACTAGATTAATATTTTTTGATAGATGGCATCAGGAGCATGATTTTTTTTGTGTAAAAAAATTAAGAGATTCCATTCACTATTTTCAACAGTAAAATGTGTTCATCATGCCCAGTATTTTTTATTAAAAATCTTTTTTCTCCACTATTATTTGCAGCCGAGTTTTGTCCACATTGCTGATGCATGATAATCTATAGTTATACTATTAGCAATGTTTTCTCAGCTTCAGCTATAACTGCAGCTTAAATTTAGCAGTATGATATTGTTATAATACAATAAAGTTTCATACATACTTACCTGGCAGATATATACATAGCTAAGACTCCGTCGTCCCCGACAGAAATTCAAATTTCGCGCCACTCGCTACCGGTAGGTCAGGTGATCTACCTGCCTGCCCTGGGCGGCAGGACTAGGAACCATTCCCGTTTTCTATCATATTTTCTCTCTTCCACCTGTCTCCTGCGGGGAGGCTGGGTGGGCCATTAATCGTATATATCTGCCAGGTAAGTATGTATGAAACTTTATTGTATTATAACAATATCATTTTCATACAATGAACTTACCTGTCAGATATATACATAGCTGATTGGCACCCTTTGGTGGAGGGTCAGAGACAGCTAATATGGAATAGACAGGTAAACAACATATGTTGTAGGTATAAAAGAAAAAACCTTGGTTCCTACCTGATAGGTGGTAGACTTCGTGGCTGTAGCCCAGTAGTCTGCATCACCTCAAGACTTTAGCGAGATATTAGATCTATGGCTAGAGTTCTTGTGGGTCTGTCGATGGGTATAAGAACCGCTTACTCGGCAGAGCCTAAAAGGACTTTGTCAATGGGTACTGGACCACTTCTATGACAACACACCTTGTGAAGGAGCATAACCAATCCCGACCACCTGATCCTAACCACCATGTTAGTATATAGAATTGCTCTGAGTTATCCCCGAACTCATAACAAACAACCCATAACTCGAAACGAAAAACTCATTTATACAAAAATTCTCAAAAAAAATTTAAATACTCCCCTAAAAGATATCACAAGAGTTCCTTACTGAACAACAGTGACTGGCCGCCAGTGCAGCACCAAGCCCTCTTTGTCAGCAGGAATCTAGAACATATCTAGTAGAAGGTATGTACAAATTTAAGGATTGGTGTTTGCTCCCGTACCCAGTATTGTATCCGCCGATACAAATGGTCCCAGAGAAAAACATTTCTCGTAGGTCACGCGAACGTCTTTAAGATAGTGAGATGCAAAAACTGAATTGCACCTCCAATATGTCGTGTCAATGATTTTCTTTAATGACATATTCTTCTGAAAAGAGAGAGACGTCGCCACTGCTCTAACTTCATGGGCTTTTACTCTTAAAAGCGGAAAAGAGTCGTCAGGACAGAACTTGTGAGCATCCGTAATGACGCTCCTAATGAAGAAAGCTAATGCGTTCTTAGACATGATTCTTGTGGGGTCCTTAATCGAACACCAAAGACTTTGTCTAGAGCCTCCCATTTGTTTCTTTCTTTGTAAGAAGAACTTCAAGGCTCTTACCGGGCAAAGAGACCTCTCTGTTCTCTCCCTACTAGACTCGATAAGCCTTTGATCTCGAATCTCTTGGGCCAGGGATTCGATGGATTTTCATTCTTCGCTAGAAACAGAGTTCTAAACGAGCAAAAGGCCGAGTCTTTGTTAAAGCCGACTTCATCTTCTAGGGCATGAAGTTCGCCAACACTTTTGGCTGTCGCCAAAGATAGGAGAAACAAGCATTTTCTTGTTATATCCCTGAACGAAGCTACGTGGGGAGGCTCAAATCTGTCAGACGAAAGGAACTTGAGAACTACGTCCAGGTTCCAGCTGGGTGGAGTTAGTTCCTTCGATTTTGTCGTTTCAAAACGATCTTAATCAAGTCGTGCAGATCTTTATTGTCAGCAATGTCTAGGCCTCTGTTTCATAAAATACTGCCGACAGCATGCTCCTGTATCCTTTGATTGTCGATACAGACAAATGAGAGACCTCTCTCAAGAACAACAGGAAATCGGCGATTTCGGTTATAGAGGTACTGGAGGGAGGACAACTTCTTAGACTTACACCACCTTCTGAATACCTCCCACTTCGACTGATAGACTCGTCTAGTGGAAGCTCTGCGGGCTCTAGCGATAGCGCTTGCAGCTTCGCGAGAAAACCCCCTCGCTCTGACAAGTCTTTCGATAGTCGAAAGGCAGTCAGAGCGAGAGCGGGGAGGTTTTTGATGAAACCTCTCAAAGTGTGGCTGTCTGAGAAGATCCATCCTTCTTGGAAGGGATCTTGGGAAGTCTACTGTCCACTCCAGCACCTCTGCAAACCAATCTTGTGCTGGCCAAAACGGGGCTATCAGGGTCATCCTTGTCCCGTTGGACGCTACGAACTTTCTCAACACTTGTCCCAGGATTTTGAAAGGGGGAAAGCGTACACGTCCACATGAGACCAGTCTAGCAGGAAGGCGTCGACCACGAGAGCTCTTGGGTCTTCCACCACTGAACAAAAGACTTCCAGCCTTTTGGAAAGGAATGTGGCGAACAGATCTACGTGAGGAGTGCCCCAAAGATCCCAAAGACTCTGACACACCTCTGAATGAAGAGTCCATTCTGTGTGAAGGACCTGGCTTCTCCTGCTCAGTCTGTCTGCCCTGATGTTTCTCGTCCCCTGAACAAATCTTGTTAGGAGGGCGATGTTTCTTTGTGAGGCCCAAATTAGCAGATCTCTTGCTATCTCGTAAAGCGACACTGAGTGTGTTCCTCCTTGCTTCCGAATGTAGGACAGGGCTGTAGTGTTGTCCACATTCACTTGGACCACACTGTTCGTCACAAAGGGTTCGAAGAACTTTAGCGCTAAGTGAACTGCTAGAAGTTCTTTGCAATTTATGTGCCAGGACACCTGTGCTGCCTTCCAGGTGCCTGACACTTCTCTCGGTCCTAGTGTTGCTCCCCAACCCTTCTCCGATGCATCGGAATACAACACTCGGCTTGGGTTCGGAACTTCCAGAGAAATTCCCTTGTTCTCTTTTAGAGGGGACAACCACCATTGCAGGTGTGGTTTCATCTCCATTGGAGGAGAAAACTGTCGAGAGAAGTCCCGTCTTCCAGTTCCAAGATCTCCTTAGGAAAAACTGAAGAGGGCGAAGATGTAGTCTTCCTAGAGGAAAGAACTGTTCGAGCGAGGAAAGGGTGCCTAGTAGCTTAACCATTCCCTCTGCGCCGAAGTTCGTTCTTTCCCTAAGAAGAGAGAGACTTTTTCCAAGCCTCTCACGATTCTCTCTGCGAAGGAAATACTCGAAAACCCCGAGAATCCATCTGAATCCCCAGATAGACCAAGTTCTGTCTGGGAATCAGCTGTGACTTCTCGAGGTTCACAAGTAGTCCCAACGCCTTTTATCAGGTCTAGGGTCAAAGAAAGGTCCTCCAAACACTGTCTCTCTGTTCTGGCCCCTGATGAGCCAATCGTCCAAATATAGAGAGATGTTGACGCCTTTGAGGTGAAGAAACCTCGCCACATTCTTCATCAGGCTTGTGAAGACCTGAGGAGCTGTGGATAGGCCGAAACACAAGGCCCTGAACTGAAAGATCCTTCCCCCCGTCATGAAACGGAGGTACTTCTTCGACGAAGGGTGAATCGGGACATGAAAATATGGCGTCCTGGAGATCCAGCGACACCATCCAATCTCCTTGACGTAACGCCGCAAGGACTGAGGCCGAAGTCTCCATAGAGAACTTCTCCTTTCAAACGAACTTGTTCAGAGCGCTGACATCTAGAACTGGTCTCCAGCCCCCCGAGGCTTTTGCAACCAGGAAAAGCCGATTGTAAAACCCCGGAGAGTTTTGCTCTAGAACCAGTTCTATAGCTCTTTTGTCCCACATTTGATTCACCATCAGACGAAGAGTATCCCTCAGTACAGGGTCCCTGTATCTGGCTGACAGTTCCCGCGGAATGGTCGTTAGTGGAGGACTGTCTTGGAAGGGGATAAGATATCCCTTCCTGATTATGGACATGGAAGAGGCGTCTGAGTTTATGAGTGACCAGGCGTCTGCAAATTCGAGAAGCCTGGCCCCCACTGGTGTTTGGAGGCTGTCTGTCTCACTTCCCTTTCTTAAAGGGATGGGAAGGAGCCTTACCTCTCCTCTCAAGACCTCTTCTCTTAGAGGTAGCTCTGGAGAGAGGCCCTCCTCGAAAGGGCTGAACCGTAGAAGTCGGTCCTTTCTTGTCAACAGAAACAAGAGGTCTCTTCTTCCTTGCAGTTTGCAGGAGAAGATCCTGAGTCGCCTTCTCAGTCAGTGATCGAGAAATGTCCTTCACTAACTGAGAAGGAAACAGGAAGTCAGACATGGGAGCAAAAACCAGGGCTGTCTCTCTGAGGGAGAGAAAACCGCCTTGGTTAGGAATGAACTAAAAATACTCCTCTTCTTAAGGAGTACTGCTCCGAAAAGAGAGGAGATTTCTCCCGATCCGTCTTGTACCGCCTTGTCAATACAAGCAAGAATACTCAGAATGACTTCGGGGTCAAGACCATCCGAGTCATGAGCTTTCTTAGACATCACCCCAAGGGACCAGTCTAGGAAATTAAACACTTCCAAAATATGGAAGAGTCCCTTGAGGAGATGATCCGTCTCCGAATAGCCCAAGACACGCGAGCTCCATTCAAAGCGTGTCTCCTTGACGAGTCAACCAAGGTTGAAAGTCCGCATTTCGGCTGCCGCTGGGAGAGAAAGGCCCATGTTCTCCCCAGTTCGGTACCAAAAACCTCTCTTGCCAGAAAGTATGGCTGGAGGCATACAGAAGGTGGTCCTGCCCAGATCCTTCTTAGACAACATCCATTTGTCTAAGGACGTGAAGCGCTCTCTTCATAGAGATCGTAGGTCTCATCTTCAAGACCGACGAAGACTTAGGCACAATCGCACTCGAAAACAGTGATCGAGGCGAAGGAGGAGCGGCAGGAGTTAAAGAATCTCCGTATTCTCGTAAAAGAAGGTCAGGTTAGAACTTTATAGTTTCGAGACTCCTTCTCTCCGCCCGTCACCCTCTTCTTCCGAATCTCCTTCTCCACCTTGTGGAGAATCGGCCTGAAAAACGAGAGGATCTTCATCCCGTTCTCTCTCTACTGGTGACAAACTCCTACTAGGAGAGGGGCTCATAGAGTGAACCGACTCTCTCTCACGTCTAAAAGAAGTCTCGCGTCTGCTTGACTTCTCGTGCCTGAACAGCTCCTCGCGCTTGGCTGGCGCCTGCGCTTGCTTGCGCCTCGCGTTGGCTGGCGCTTCACGCTTGGCTGGAGCGTGTAGCCTGGCTGGCATCTCGCGCCTGGCTGACGTCTCGCGCTTGTCTGGCGCCTCACGCAACTCCTCTGCGCTGGCTGAATCCTCGCGCTTGGCTGGCGCCTCGCGCTTGGCTGAATCCTCACGCCTAACTGGCGCCTCAGGCCTGAGCGTATCCTGATCTCGAGCAACTCGCTCGGATAGATCCTGACGTATGTACGACTCTTCGTGCCTGGAAGACGTCCCATGTCTGGCGGACGCTTCACGTCTGGCTGGAGAATGAAGACGAGACTTCTTAATAGGAAGTCTAGCGTCCTTCTTGCGAGGGGGATCCCTTGAAAGAACTCCAACCAAAGAGGCAATCTGCTCTTGAACTGCAAGCAAAATCCTCTTGGAAGCCACCCCAGCGTCCTCTTCAATAGAAGAAGCAGGAGAACTCGAAGGAGTGCGATCCTCAAATACAGCTCTAGGAGGCGTCGAAACCAGCTTAGCCTTCTTGATAGAAGAAGGAGCTTCCTCCGAGAAGCGCTCCGGGCTCGAGTCGAACGCGCGCTCTTTCCAATGCCTTTTCAGTGGCCTAGAAAGATCCAAGTCCTTCCACCCTCGTTTAGGTGAAGGAGAACCGGACGACGAGAAACAATCTCGTAGGACGCTTCTATTTGAGCGGTCCTGAGCAGACTGTAACGAAACAGAACCTGCTGAAGGGACGCCTGACCGTTGGGGATTCCCCACAACCACCGTACGACTTTCGACTTTCCTACTCCTCTGGGTATGTGAGTTTGGAAGAGGTCTAGGCCTGGGAGCATCGCAGGGACGGTCAGACGCCCCCTCCACAACACTGGGAACACTCACTTCACTTTGTAAATCACAATCACTAGCCTTACCTTGCATGGCTGCCATCTTTGTCTTCATTTTACAAAGAGTAGCCTTCAGATTGGCGATTTCAGAAGCCGAATCCGAATGCAAAGCCTGTGAGGATTCAGATACATAGGGAGAATCATATTCATTAACAAAAGGAGAGTTAGACTCAGAAAAAGGCTCAATAGGCCTTGTACTCACACTCTTTTGTGCCAGCCCGTCTAATCCTATCCCTGCTCCTAACTTCTTCAAGTACGAAGTTAGAGTCTTCCATTCATTAGCATCCAACTTTTCACACTCAATACAGGTGTTAGCTAAAGAACAGTCAAACCCCCTACATTTACGACATACAGTGTGAGGATCAACCGAAGCCTTCGGTATCCTCACCTTGCAGCCTACATTCACACACACTCTCACACTAACACTTGAATCAGACATTCTATTAGAAAAATCAAAAGCAAGTCCAAATCCAGTCCACAGTAGCGAATGCCAAAACAACGATCCAGTACGTCACCAAGAAATCCAATAAAGATGATCAATAAAGTCTTGAAAAGCGAATTCCAGTCAGGAGGTAGTAACAACAATGTTGATACCACCGGCGACAGAGAAAATATGATAGAAAACGGGAATGGTTCCTAGTCCTGCTGCCCAGGGCAGGCAGGTAGATCACCTGACCTACCGGTAGCGAGTGGCGCGAAATTTGAATTTCTGTCGGGGACGACGGAGTCTTAGCTATGTATATATCTGACAGGTAAGTTCATTGTATGAAAATTTTATTTTCTTACTGTTATTTTCTCCATGGTAAATAAAGGTATAATGTAATAATATATCAGTCCTATTCTATTTAATTAACATCATTTGTAACATAACTACAGTAATTTTTACTATTATACGTTGGCTGAAATGCATGCAAAAACAGTGTTGTTATCCAATTTGGTTTGGTTGTTTGTAGTAAAACAACTGGTTTTATTCAGTTGTTTATGGCTGTAGTATTTAAGTAATAATCATTCTCTCTTTTGCTTTTTAAACTTATTTAACTAGAAAACATATTAAATACAAATGGAGGAAGAGGTTAGGAAGTACCACTAAGAAGAGGAAGAGATATCAATGGCGATGAAAACTGACATTGTTAAGCATTCTGAAAAGGGTGACTTATTTTTACTCTCTCTCTAGGCCAAGGTTTACCTGTAAGTTCATTGAATCTGACATTGAAAATCTGTAGAACTACTGTGCAGACCATAGTAAAGGATTAGGCAAATGAAATTCCACACTGTTATTAGAGAGTTATTACATATTAGGATAAAATATATCTGGCTGTGACAGTGTTTAAGGCATCGTTAACCAGTCTAGGACACAGTAAGGTGCATTGTGGTGCCTGTAGACTTGAATTTCAATTAGTGGCGATTTTCGTTTACCATCAAGCCCCCAGGATTGGAAGCCGGCCAATAACCAGGGGCTGCCAATGTAAGATTTGGGCCAAAGGCCAAGCACTGGGACCTATAAGGTCATTCAATGCTGGACTAGAAACTAAAGGTAAAAAGGTTTGAAAGGTGTTAGAGAAGGAAAACCTTACAGTTGAAATGTGAAACAATTGTTAGAAAAGAGTGGAAGGTAAGATGGAAGAAAGAGAATAAGACAGAGTTGTGTCACACCTTTCTAACTGAAGTGACAATGGTTTGGAAGAATCCTTACATAACCTCTTCATGTGGTGTGAGTTTCTTAAACAACTAACCAAGAAGAAATCACCAAGAGTTCCAGTTCATAAACTAGACTGTACAAAATTCAAAGCAGTGCTGTGAAGAGTCGCTGAGACACTGCAGCAGTACCATCAACAACTAAAAAGATAAAAGATAGTTGAAGTGTAGAGGCAGCATGCAATAAACCAGAATACACCATGAACCTCTGCATTTGTAGACAGTACTTTCAGAACAAACTAAAGATGATGATCTATCCTGCCCATGGCATGAGCCTTTACAACAGACCCAAAATCCTCCCAAAAATACTCCAATAGCTCCTTCCATCTATTACATTCTGACACTGGCAGATACACTCCATCTTACTGAGCCTTTGTCACTGATAACGAGCAAAAAGGACTTGACATGAATGTTAGACATTAATCTCAAAAGAAGTTTTGAAGATATGGTAATGCTTCCCAGAATAACAGAATGTCCACTGAAATACAGGCAAAACCTTACATGTCTTACATATCAAACTTTGAAAACTTGTTCTCTATAGCAAATGCAAAGTAAATGATGGTCTTTTTACATGAACAGTTAGGCTGCTTTGTTCAATGGAAATTCTAAAGGAGAAGCTGTTGGAAGATAGGTACAGTCACTTATGATAGGTGATAATGCCAGCAAACATTAACATAGACAAACTAGGGAAAATCAGAGAGAATACCACCATCCAAGTAGCATGGAATTTAATGATTTTGAAGTATTTCAATAAATTATTGACAAAAATAAGCAACTCTGAAAAAAATTCAGAAAACCACAGGAATTAGGACACGAGCCATGCCAGAATGAGCAGTTCATCAAGGGGTGTTCTGGGACCTGGATGATACTCAGATGGTAAATAGAACTTTTCCTCTGTAAGATTTCTGGATATCGCTGCGACCATACTTTAGGCCATATGGTCTTCAACAAGTGTGACAAAATGTTAGTCCTCAATTCTAGGTGTCCTACAATACTACTTAGGTAAGCACATCCCATAAAGTAATGGGCTTGTGTTGACAGTCCAGTATTTGAAAACATCACTCACCTGTATCAGAGAGAAGTGGCTGTGATTCACCCATCTGGGTATTTCTTCTTGTTATCAAATTCTGCTCTTCTCTCTCATCCCGATCCACAATAGTCACCTGCAATTTAATTGAAATATAATCAGACATGAAATGATGAAGGACTAGTGGCTACAAAGTTGGTTTGTATGTTATGAAGTGTTGCATATTTAACCCAAAAATTCAATATTCTGTACCATATAATTATTAGGAACACAAAGCCCTTGCTTTGTACAATATGCCTTGACTCATAAAATAAATTCCTCTGTTTACTTATTTAAATTCATCCTGGTGTTCTTGTAATTTTTTTACTAATTAACATTTTTAATTTCATTTTGCTTCTATTTCTTTCAACTTCACTTTCTACAGTGCCTCATTACACACACTAATTATTTATTTTATCTAAATAAATAATACACAATATTATTTGTATGAATGCTAATAATAACAATCTTCCTTATACTATCACCAATTCACATAAAGGAAAAAGAATGAGTTCAAGCAGCCTTGTAACACTCACCATGCAACACCTTCTAACATTTATTCTGCTGAACGCTATAATTCTCAGGCGGCACAGTTCAGTAATGGTTTCTTTTCCCTCTCTTTACTGGTAATATCAGTCCTGCACTAGATAAGCGCATTTGACTGCCTGCCCAATTACCCCCTGCCTCATAAAAATTAAATACTTAAATCACAAATACTACATACAGGGCATCAAGATTCAACCCACAATTGAGTGATGTATAAGGACTCAACAACAGGATACAGAAAGGTCTTAAAAATAAAATATATTCAAATGAAAAGATAAAAGAATACATGAAGAGATGACATCTCTTTAAAAACTATGATGCATTACTTCCAAAGACCCAAATTAATCAACATTACCTACTAGAAGTCAACAGTAAACAATGTTTCAACAGTAAAAAATGTTGAAATAGTGATCAAACATTCATATAAATCAAAAAGTACATCACTGTTAAAATATTTCTCACTAGGTTCACCGAGGTCTTTTCACATATTTGCAGTGCTTCGTTTCTTACAAAGCTACCTATAAACGTGACTAGCAAACCCTATCGCCAGTTCAAACAACCTGACCACAGAGTAGTATCAAAACTCTAATCTAATCTCTTATCAATGTCAAGCACCCATCTTCTTTCAAATGCTTTTATCAATAATTTTTCATAAAGACAACAATATCTGGAAGATAGGAATCCCAATAACTCTGGGCTATCACCAAAAGATATCATCAACATCTTGACTGTCACAGTGTGGAGAGTAGAGCATCAGTTCATAAAATTGGCAGTTTGGCATGCTAATGGCAAACCTAAGTCATCTGGGTTTGTGCTGCTACTCAAGATTATTTTTCTTAATAAATCCTAAGAACTGACCTTAGAAAATCCAAAGATAATACAATAATTATACACCTCCCAAGCTTTAAGAGTCCTAAATAAAATCAATGTGTGTGTGTGTGTGAGTGAGTGTTCATGATGTTTTAAAAAATATGCAGTGCAGGTAATACATCTTTGGAAGAAGAAGAAAAAAAACCTGTTATCAGACAAATGAACTATAAAGGTTGTGATTAGCAGGTAAACAGACAAGGAGGCCCCTTGTAAACAGATATAGATTAACATTCCTCAAGAGATTAGAAAGATCACTTTGTTTTGAAGGTATGTCAATGCAGTTAGTAAATATCTTCTGAAACAAAAAAAAAATGCTTGCAGTGGAAGAATCACTGAACCAACAATTTTGCAATCAAAGTAATGAGGAATTTATTTTATTCTTCATGCAATCAGTAAAATACTGGGCTTACTCATAAGGGAGAAAATGCCTCCCTCATGAGAAAGCAAAGAACCATAATGTCGGAGACAGCAAGGCAAATACAAACAATGGGTTTGTCTTATGCCAGAGTCCCCTTACCCTGCCTTATAAAGGGAAGTGGAGGATATCTGCTTCTATTATCTAGTTAAAGAAAATAGATATGTTGCTCTAAGGAGTGTCTTACCTGCACTGACCGCTCAGTCCAGCATGTAACAGTCTGTGTACTCTTGGCCTGAAGGGAAAGAGTAGGATGAAAGAGATGAAGCAAAGCCAGTCACTTCACAGACATACTCATTCATACTGAAACAAACAACGAGGCGAGAGATGCAACCTGGTCCAGTTAGAGGAGCTGAGTAAGCTACACAACTTGTTGAGCAGTCACCACTGGTCTCAAGGAAAATGTGTCCAAGGACCTGTGGGCAATATCCTGAAAGTAATGAGAGGTGAAAGTGGTCTGGAGACCCCAGCCTTCAAAACCTGATGAACCGACAGGTTCTTACAGAATGCGAATGCGAGGGATGGGGAAATGCCCCTGACCTCATGAGCTCTTGGATGAAGTGTAACAGTGTCATCTACGCCAGCAGCAGAGGATGATGCCTTCCTGATCGTCTCACAAAGCCAGAAAGAGACAGTGTTTTTAGATACTTCTTTCTTGGAACTTCCAGAACTAACAAAAGAATAGTTGAAACTCAGGCCAGAGATGTCTGGATCATTACCAAGGACTTGAATCTAGTGTCAAGGAGCGATGGATTCTGAATCTTCGCTACAAAATCTGGGAAGAAATCAAGCATAACTGATCCCCCATCCCCTTGAGTGTTTTACGTCGAAAGCAACACCATGAAGTTTGCCAACTCTCTTTGCTGATGCCAGGGCTAGCAGGAAAACTGTCTCAAGGGTCAGACCCCTGGCTGACGACTCTCGAAAAGGCTCACAAGGTGCATGAGTCTGGCTCTGCATGCGAGTCACATCTAAAGCAGGAGGCATGAGATCCCTGAGTGGGCAAGACCTTTCAAAGTGCCTCATGAGTAACAATATCTCGAAGGAGGAAGAGATATCGATACCCTTCAGCTTCAAGACTAGGCCTAGTGTGGCCCTATAGCCTTTCACAGCTGAAACAGAGATGAACTTTTCTCGGCAAAGGAAGGCAAGGAAGTCTGCGCCTGCTGAAGAGTGGCTCTGACCGGAGAGATGCCCAGTCTATGACACCAACCACAGAAGACGGCCCACTTTCTCTGGTATTATACCGATGCAGAGGACTGTCTAAGCTATTCTCCCATCTCTGTTGCTGCTTGGTTAGAAAAACCTCTTGCTCACAAGAGATGGTGGATAACCTCCAGCTGTGAAGACACAGGCACTGCCTGAAGGTACCATTCGCGTGGTTGAAACAAAAGGTCATGCCACAGAGGAATCTCTCTTGGTGCCTCGGATAGAAAAGCCTGAAAGTAAAGATACCAAACAACCTGAGGCCATTTGGGTGCCACCAGAGTCATCTGAAGATTCGATGTGGTCAACACTGCTGATCACCAGACAAATCATGCAAAACGGGGGAAAGGCGTAGACCTCGAGGTTGTCTCATGGGTGTTGGAATGCGTCCATGGGTCTGGTACAATGGAGAAGGTCTCCAGCCTCCGATTGTACTGGGTGGCAAACATGTCTATGACTGATTGCTCCCATAGGCTGAACAACATTTCCGCGAATTCTTAATGTAAGGACCATTCGGTCCCTATCACCTGATTCTGCCGGTTGAGCCTGTCCGCCACTACTTGTTCACCTGCATCATCAACTGGTGAAGAAAGGGAGAGGCGAGATCCCCTTGCTTCTTGATATATGCCACTACTGTGGCACTGTCACGCATTAATGCCACCTAGTGTCCAATTACTCGATCCTGAAACTCTTGGAGAACAGGGAAGGCTGCCTTGAGTTCCAGGGTGTTGATGTGAAGGTGTTTGTCTTGATGGTACCACACTCCTGTAGTCAGCAGCTCCTACAGGAGTGCGGCCCATCCTTTGGTCAATGCAGCTGAGAACAGAAGCATGTCCGGAGGGGGAGTGTGAAGATCCACTGCTATTAAGGGGTTCCTGTCATCGAGCCACCAGTTCAAATCCTCTTTCACCTCCTGAGAGAGGGGGATGGATAAGAGTGGACTGAGGGTCACAGGACTAAGTCCAATACACACTCCCTTAGTCTCCACTGGGGAGACCGAAGGTGTAGACGCCTGAGGACGAAGCAGAGGTGCTTGTGGGATGACTGATGTATGGGTATTTGGATATACGCATCCTTCAAGTCCACCGTAAGCATGAAGTCATTCTCCCTGATAGAGGTGAGCACAGTTTGTGCCGTCTCCATCTTGAACCAAGTCTGGTGAACAAATCGGTTCAGGGGAGAGAAGTCTATGTGGTCTCCAGCCCCCGAAGCCTTCTTCACGGGAAAGACTTGGCTGTAAAACCCTGGGGACCAGCCTCACATGACTTCTACAGTGCCCTTGTTCAGCATCTTCTGCACCTCTTGCAACAGTGCCTGGTGCTTCTGCGAACCTTCGAGGTAGGATTGTAGACAGACCAGGTGGTTGGTGAGAGGTGGCAGGGACTCGAAGGGAAGTAGATATCCATCCCTAAGAACATCTACTACCCAAGACTCTGCTCCATATTGCTGACATGTTGCCCAATGGCTCAATAGGCACCCCCCATATGTGGCAGCAGCTGGAGAGGAACACCAGCCTTAGCATTTCCCCTTCTTCTTCTTTCCCTTAACCCCCTTTCCCAAAGGCAAAGACGACTAAGAGGGACGTGACTGCGACCCCTTCGAAGGGAGAGCTAGCTAGACTCAAAAGTCTAGCCGCAGTGAAGCGAGAAGGTCTAGAAGGCTCCACCACTGCCTGGTGGACAAGTGGTCCTTCTCGTCATCCCAGCGCTTGTCCACTACAGCATCCACCTGCTCTCTGTTGAAGAGAGAGAACCCAGCAAAGGTCCATTATGAAGGGCCAATATCGACTCGGGACCGAGAGACCTGGTCACGTGAGAGAACAGCGTCCCTACTCTTGAGAACCAGGTTCGCCCACAGGTTTGCTGTCTGGTGGGCCAGGTAGGAAATAGCCCAACCTCCTGACTGGCATAGACTCCCAAAGGCTGAGTCTTCCCCTGGAATGACAGCCCCAGAAGAAGAAGCAACCTTACACACCATGAATGACCATGGTAGTAGCTTCCAGGGTAGTTACTTCCTGCTGAGAGAGGGATACACTATCACCAGCAAGCTGCTGCAGCAACAGACCGGGACCAAGATGAACCAGGTCCGGGTTAACCTGTTTTGTCAGCAGAGACCTCTCCGAGGGCATGTAGAAATGCCTCTGATGAGGTAGAGGAGGAGGAAGCAGCTTGTCTGACCGACTGGACTGAAGTGATTCTCCTGTCCTGAAACAAGATTGTTCACCTGGCTCAATACTCCATCAGCAAGTGCAGACCATGGCAGCCCCGTTGACACCTTGGGTTCCTTCTTGGGACCCCAGAAGAACTTGAGACAACAGGAGCAATCTCAAGAAGAGGCTGTGGTTGCTTTCCCGAGATCATTGTGCTAATGAATCAGAGCTACGATCTCACCGAAAGTCCTCTGAATCTCAGGGGGTGTCAGAGTCTCTAGGCAAAGGGCCTTCAAGCCCTTCGAGAGAACGGGTGGGGCCCTAAAACCCCTCCAGGAACATAGGCCCCCGACACTGACTCAGCAGAGAGCACTCTGCAGGCTTCCTATCTACCTCGCCCTTCCCGGTGTATCTGGAGAAAGTGGACGGAATAGAAGAGGAGAATCAGATGTTCTCATTTCTCCTCACAGCAAAGCTGGCGGGAGGAATGAGCGGCACACAATCACCAACCCTCGGTAAAGAAGGCTGTGCAAGTCTAGGGGAGAGTGGTTGCCTCAGTGAGATGCTTTCCCAAAGAGAATGCAGAGGCTCTTGCTGTGCTGCTGCTGCACTGGGTCTCGTCAAACTCTGTTGCTCACACGAATATGGGCTTGTCAGGCAAGGCAGTGCAGCTGCCAGACTGGCGAGAACATGCATCATCCTCACAACGAATCCCAGTCCTCTTCAAGGCCAAAACCTTATGCGAAGAGGACTGTACAGGGGACTTCATCTTAGCTGCTCTTGATGCTTTGTCCCAAAAGACAGCGACATCTTTCCTGATGAAGACCCAGGCCTGGCTTTAACAGGTAGGGGCAAGCCACCAGTGTGGCTCGGTCCCTTCTCTTACCCTGCACCACTGTCATGATGGAGAAAAGACTCCCCATCACTGACTGTGGCTGCACGAGCACCCTTGGAACTAGAGGCAGGAGAACAAACCTGGGTCCAAACTCCTGGGGCTCCCAAGACACTAGACCTTGGGGACAGTGTCATAGTTCCTACTCACGAAGGAGTAAGCGAGCTGGCAAGAGAGCCAACTGCTTCCTTGGGGGTAGGATGCAGATACTTGGAAGTCTCGTGACGAGACTTCTTAGGGGAAGGGGGAAGCTATCTTCCTCTTCTTAGACTGGGAAGCCTTCAAAGGGAGAGATGAGGACGTGGCAGATGACAACACCTTCCGAGACCTCTTCTTCCTCAACTAGTACTTCTCCATCAGCTTCCACAGGAGAGTTGTCAGGGGCCCCCAAGGGGTGCCAAATGACTCGGCATGTCCAGGAGCACAAGCAGGAACAGCGATGGGAACGGCAGGCAGGGTCACCTCTGCCACCACCAGAGGTGACAGAAGAGAAGTAGGAACCATAGGTGCATGCATGGGTGCCACCCCAAATCCAGGAGGTGGCACTGAAGTTACAGGTGCTGGGAGATAACGGACTGGCAAGTGTGAATGAGTCTCCATCACCACTGTAGGGGACACGTTTGCAGGATGGCAAGACCAAACCAGGTGGGGCAAGATACTATAAGGCTGCTGAGCCACCATAGTGGTAATGGTGGTGACTACAGCATGAGTTACTGCAGCGCTGGCACTGGTACTATTTATGTGTGCCAGCAAAGCATGAACAGGAGGAGGGCCCACCATGCCCAGCGAAGCCCATGCCTGGTCCAAACCTGACACATCACCTGCGGAAGAGAAAGTCAGGTTAGTGAGAGGGGCACCCCCTCGCTCCAGGAGTGTTGCCCTTGTCCACACCCCCTTCCTTCCCTGAATCGTCGGAAGAGGAAGATGAAGTAGAGACCTCTCCGAGGGCGAGACAGCAAGCAAAGGACGATTACTGGGAAAGAGGTAGGAAGACGAAGGGTTAGCTATCATAATGATTTATGTCACATTCATGAGCTAGGCAAGTTGAACACAGGGGGTGTGGATCTACATCAACCTTAGAGCGGAAACTAAACCACTTCCTTCCCTGCACCCTGGGGCACCACCCACCGGGGGCAGGCTTCAGCAATTGTGATTCCCAGATTTGCATTGCTTTTATTAATATCAAACACACAAATAACACATTATTCTCACATACACAACAACAAGGGAAAATCCCACCGGGATAGAAAAGAAATAAGCTTGGAAAAAAGTCGGGAGAGAAGAAATAAGCTTGGAAAACAGTCGGGCAGAGAGCAGAAAAAATATGTCCTTCCCTGACGACAGCCAAGAGCAAATTGGAATGTTTACGTCCAGTTCGGGAGGGACTCCCAACTACCGGACCGCCTTGTTTAAAGATTTCAGCAGCCGTGATCAGGCTTCACCTAAAGTAATTCCTAGAGTAAAGGGCCGAGGGTTGGTATATTGTGTAGGAACAAATGCTTTTGCTGCAGTTGTGACATTTCATTATGCTCCTAACCCAACAGTTCTGAAATCCAAAAAATTCCAAAAACCGAAACACATCTGGCCCCATGGATTTCAGATAAAAGATTGTGTACCTGTATAGCTAACTCTTTATAAAAAAAAGTTAATAAGACAATGTCTAAATAAAAAGTTAATAAGACAATGTCTAAATAAAACATGAAAACCATGGACATACAAACTTACCTTTACAGTCATGCCATATAAGTCTACAACTGCCCACACAGGAGATAAGACATTTGTAGCTGCAATTCCTTGGTCCAACCCATTTATGTAATAATGCAACTCTCCACCTGTCTTGATCATCATTCCAATACGATCACCTTCCTAATGAAAAAAAAAAGAAATCAACCTTTCATCATATGTTAAGTACGTATTGCCTGTAAATGTTCTAAATAATAAATAACCCTCTAAATTATCTTCTCATTCTACACAAGGGCACAGGTATGCCTATTAACACATTTCTTCTCTGCAGATGCAGTATACATACTGTACAACATAAAATAAGCAGGGCTAATTTTACAAACAGGATTATTCTATTTTTTCAGATGGAGCTAGAACACCTGAACAGAAATGAACAGAAATCATGTTTCTATATGTATTACCAAACAAAAATATCAGATATCAAGTCACATACTCCAACACTCAGGGCCAATCACCACCACAGTGACAATGTTTAAAAGTTACAACTTATTATAGTGGTTAGATAAGTTTAATGGAAACCAATAGGTTTCTCATGCAAATTTCTTTAAAAACCTCAGGGTGCAGACCATTCTAACTTCTACTTTGTCTGATACCAGTGACAACATGATATGGGTGGTGGATAACCATCACTGGAAGAGGAGGGGTCATCTATCTTTTGCCTGCAGAAGAATGCAGTGACCAACAGAGTAGAGGGAGGCTAGAAAACCATAATCAAACAATAGTTGGTATTTATGAAATGCCTATTTTCAAGTGGCAACTTTCTAGATAAACAAACCAAAACTTTATAAGTAGGCATAGTAATCTACCAAGAATGAAAGTGGTAGGCAAGTGAGTGGTGGGCCTAGTTTGCCTATCTATCAGAAGCTCAATACTTTTTCCTTCATCATCAATTATAATAAAAGGCTCTGATTTACATTATTGTGAAACACAAACTATCTTGAAAATCTATTATTCAATACTATGAGAATACAAACATTGCTTTTTATACAGGAGACTTATTCCTAACATGGGCGGATCACCTCAACTGACAGGTCTCGTTCCATCTCCATCTACAAATGTCCTTTTCCTAGTTATGAGACATGAGTACAGGAAAATAATAATTCATTAAATCTCCTGTGTGGTCAAGCATTATGCTGCAAACACTAACTGAGTTATAATTCTGAATGAGTTTTGTCTGCAAAACTCTAAAATATTTCAAGAGAATCTTGTCCTCCCCACTACAGACAGAATATAGAAATCATCAAGCAGCCATCAAAAAATCCTGATGATTATGCTGATAACTCTGATGATAACTCTGGCATAGTAGCCTATTCCAGTATTTACTCAAAGGAACAAGAAAGGAAAAAAAGAGAGGCCAGTCATTTGACCCTGGCCTTATGCAACCCTTGTACCTTAGGTGAAATGCTTTTATGTCCAAATGGAACTTCAATACTTTCTCCTGTTGAGCAGCCACCACAAGATTTAAGCAGAGTTTCCAAGGTATGTATGTACATATCTTTAAAGGTACCAATGTTTAAGATGACTTTGAAATGATATATAAATAATATAATCTCAAAGATTAACACAGTAATAAGATAACAATTTACGGTAAATTTGATGTAGGATGTTATTTAAGGTATTCATACATTTGGTATTTGAACTTTCAAGATAGGCAGTGATAAGAATTGTTAGAGAGAATTCTAAATATTTGCGGATTCTAGCTATTTGAGGGGAGGTCTGGTAAACATCCCCTGTGAATAAGGGGGGTCCACTATAAATAATAATAAACCATAATGAATAAATAACTAGTAGTGATGCTTGATTATGCTCCTGATTCAACAGTTCCGAAATCCAAAAAGATTCCAGAAACCAAAACACATCTGGTCCCAAGGATTTCAGATAAAAGATTGTGTACAGGAATTACTGATTTGGGCCATACAGTATTGCAGATTTAATACTAGTGTTAAATTTGAACAAATTTTTTGGACTGATGTCAACTGCGGCTCTTGTAGCTCTAAAACCTCTCACTGAAGAATAGAGAGAGATTCAGGCATAATTTTAATTGCTCTTTTGTTTTATATTAAAACTGTTTGTTATAACCTGCATTTATAATCTGTAAAGAAAATT
The DNA here is from genome assembly GCF_015104395.2 of Macrobrachium nipponense. Taxonomy (NCBI): domain Eukaryota; kingdom Metazoa; phylum Arthropoda; class Malacostraca; order Decapoda; family Palaemonidae; genus Macrobrachium; species Macrobrachium nipponense. Next base: position 32,677,584 of record NC_087215.1, read on the forward strand.
AGATATGAAAAAAATCATTTCCTTAGAGCTGCACTGGGGCCGGGGTACACTATGTTTAAAGGTTTATTGCTCTTCTAAGTAAAGCATTTCTGAGCTCTAGTTCATATGGGTAAAGGTCTAAGATCATTCTTCCTTTTGGTTTTTATTACCCCTTTCTACTGCGGCTTTGAAAATCTGCATCTTCAATGGGCCACCCCAATTTTGCTGGCCCTAAGGAGACGAACTTACTTTCTCC
>NC_087215.1:32680318-32685318 GCF_015104395.2 Macrobrachium nipponense
TGTATATATGTGCATATATATATAATATATATAAAGGTGAGTGAAAAACTGGGGACTTAAAACAAGTACTTTTGTGGTATATTTTATAGTTTCAAGTTAATACTGAATATAATATAAGTTGACACCCCTTTATATACAAAAACAGAAAGGTGGGGTGGTGTTACAGTTTGTTAATCTGGGTGGTGTGTTCTTTAAGCAATAGAGACAAGGACAGAGGATCAAGGGACAATCCTTGATGGAGTTATGGTGATCTTTGACCCTGCAGATTATCTAGGAATTATCCTAGTTAGTAGCATGGCCTATCTTAAGCCAATGATCCGCAATGCCATTATTCGTTAAGCCTCTTGATATGGCCTATTTGTGCTGAGAGCATCTCCCCTTTAGATCTTTGGAAACTCACAATTAGTTTGTATATCCATTTTTACTCTAACCATGCTAAACAAATTAAGGTGTCAACTAACATTTTCCAATATGTATCTAAAAGCTCTTTGAATTTGTAGTCCTGAATTTTTGGAAGATGAGTTTAAAATTATTAATAAATTAATAAATAAGAGATTCTTTATGTTACCCTCCATATTTTTTGGAACTTTGTAAAAAAAAAAAAACATATTGCAATCCAACCAGTGTTAGCAAAGAACTTAATAATCTTCTCTGTGTACCATTTCATCCTAATTTCATTCCTGCTGTACCCATTTTAAAACCTATCAACTTATATATATAAGTATAATAATTTGAGAAATAAACTAATTAAGAATAGCCCATCCAATTCAAACAATGTTGTATAGAGTATTCCTTGAAAAGAATGTAATAAAATTTATGTAAGGCAAACATCCAAAGATCTAATATCCAGAGGCTTAACAAATAATAGTATTGCGGATCATTGGCTTAAGACAGGCCATGTTATTAACTGGGATAATGGCCTTAATAATCTGCAGGGTCAAAGATCACTGGAAAAGGAATCTGCTTGAATCTATTTTTATTGAAGCCACATCAACAACGAATTTAAATCTCAATCCTGGATTGTCCCTTGATCCCCTCTCCTTGTCTCTTTTGCTTAAAGAACATGCCGCCCTAATTAAAAAACTGACCCCGGCCCCCCTTTGTGTTTTTGGTCTGTCAACTTCGATTACATTCAGTATGAACTTGAAAATGTAGAAAATATACGAAAGTACTTGTTCTATACCCCCAGTTTTTCACTCACCTTTCTACCGTGGATTTAAGGATATTCCCAAGCATGTGTTCCTTTGTGCTACATTGGATATATATATAAAGGCAGTCCCCGGCTTACAACGTTCCGAGTTTACGACGCTATCCAATTATATTCATCAGAAATTATTTCCATGTTTACAACACACGTTCCAGTGTTACAAAACTTACCACGCCAATCTGACGGAAGAAACATGACTCAAAAAATTCAAAATAATCAATATTGAAAGGTTTTTTCTATGAAAAATGCAATGAAAATGCAGCATTAAAAAAAAGTAAGTTTTCTTAGGAATTTTGATGATTTTCCAGCTTACAACTCATCTCAAGAATGGAACCCCAGTTGTGTATATATATTTAAATATATATATAGGTAATCCTCGTTTAACGATGGGGTTCCATTCCAGCGACCATGTCGTCAAACAAATTCGTTGTTAAACGCGTTAATTCTCTTTATTAATTCTCTTTATACACAGAACTAGTTTCTGACATAGCCTACTACTTGGCAAAATTCTGACAATGCTTTTTATCACTTTATTACTCATATATTTTAACTATCATTTTATAACTTCATAATGTATAATTTTCTTTAAAACTGTGTACTTTATTTAACACATTTAGCCTACAATCTTGAGTTAACCAACTAGTATGTCAATACAGTACTAAACTTTTCGCAGAATCTGCACATTATTTAGTAGTGAGTCTGTCATAACTTTCTTTTAAGTCAGCCTTTTCACTTCAGCGTTGTCGAAAGCTGTGCAAATATCACATTGATCCTTTTTAGGAATGATATATATATATATATATAGATATATATATATATAATATATATATATATATTATATATATATATATATATATTATATATATATATATAGATATATATATATAGATATATAATAAAAAGAGTATGGCCAGCAGAAACTTCAGCATTTTTTTCGTTTAAAACTTTATTTTCATCGAACGCCTACGTTTCGGGATCAAATCCCATCTTCAGAGCTAAAAAAAAGAAAAAGGAAAAAATTAAAATTCTATACATTAAATCAGACTAAAATGGGGCACAGTAATAAATTATGCTATCTAAAAAATATTCTAGTAGAGTAATTAACAATATATCAGTGAAATTCGAATTTTATATAAAAGTAAGACGGTAACTAATTGAATAAGAGATCGACAGTAAAAAGCAAAGCTACTAAGTACAATGACACTTCAAAATAAATAAACAAACAAAACACTTTGAAGTGTCATTGTACTTATTAGCTTTGCTTTTACTGTCGATCTCTTATTCAATTAGTTACCATCTTACTTTTATATAAAATTCGAATTTCACTGATATATTGTTAATTAATCTATATATATATTTTTTTAGATAGCATAATTTATTACTGTGCCCCATTTTAGTCTAATTTAATGTATAGAATTTTAATTTTTTCCTTGTTTTTAGCCCTGAAGATGGGATTTGTATCCCGAAACGTAGGCGTTCGATGAAAAAATAAAGTTTTTTAACGAAAAAATGCTGAAGTTTCTGCTGGCCATACTCTTTTTATTAAAGATCCGACTTTCTAGAAGCGACAATGCCATTCATTATAGATATATATATATATATAGATATATATATATATATTATATATATATATATATATATATATATATATTTATATCATATATATATATATGTATACACACACACACACACACACACACACACATATATATATATATATATATATATATATACATATATATATATATATATATATATATATATATATATACATAATTTATATATATATATATATATATATCTATATATATATATATATATTATATATATTATATATATATATATATATATATATATATATATATATAATATATATATAAATATATATATATAAATATATATATATATATATATATATATAAAAGTATAGTTTCCAAATGGCAGTTTTACTTCTTTGTATTTAGCTACAAAGTCACTGTGAATATCAGCAATTATTTTGTTCCCATCAATGTATGTCCGTGAAGATTTTGCTAGTTTAATGACCTTCTATTCTTGGAACAGTGTCAATATGCTCCTTGATTTTAGCTCAAATACTTTCATCGGCTGTGGCTTGTTTACCATGCTTGCCTCTTAAGATTAGATTTCATTAGAACACCAGCAACTTTACTTTTCTTTTTCTCCAAAGCTGTTCGGATAGGGCGATCATTTACGTCTAATATGTTCTTGAAGAACAGCTTGCACACTAATTTCTTTATCGTCAGTGTAAAAATAAAAAGCATTATTAAGTCTTCTTGGTGGTAGATTGCCTCCTATTTGAATATATCCGTAGGATGGTTCAACAACTTTCATAGAATTTGCAATGAATTGTCTTTATTTTGCTATGTCGCCCAAAACCCCATTATGAAGTGAATATATTGCTTCTCTCTTCTTCAGTAATGTTCTGAGAACATTTCAATCTGCATTTTTTCCCACAAGGTAATTTCATTTTTCTTTCTGCTCTAATCTGGTTTCCTTTTGTATGCTTTTCATACATCTTACCTGCATTCCTCAGCTGTTTCTGAACATTTCTTTTCCATTTTTCTGGGCATTTCTTTCTTCTGATACCTTTCTTTGCAGGACTGTCTAATATTGGTGCCTTAACAATAGTACTGGATTCTAACACAGGTGGAACCAGAATATCACTATCTCTCGAAGAACCTTGATTAGATCTCTGAAGTTGATCATCTATACTAACATTACCATCATCAGTATCATCATAATTTGGAACATAGCTTTCATCAATGACAGAATCATCTCACTCTATATACTGTGAGGAACCACTATCTGATGAAGAATATTTTTAAATATTTTAGTTAAAAAAAATTTTTATGATATAAATAAAATACAATCTTTTACCCTTTTATGCAATTTCATCACTTTCTTGATATGTCTGTATGTTCTTTTGTTTAAGCAATGCCAAGTTGACTAATTTCTTCCCTTGCCCATTCATAGGGACCAGTAAAACATGGTTAGAAAACACTGATGCAATAATGAATACGCATTAAAGGACAAAAATTGAACGCCTCAATCAGAATATGTGAAAAGAACGACATATTCCAAAATAAAATTCAAAGACACATACAATACAAAAATATTTTACTTCTTAAGAGTCATATTTTGACTTAGCTGACTTTTCCTTATTTGGAATGGAATAATGGTTGGTTGTAATAGTGACATAACACAAAATAACATTTTTATGTTTCCTTATCTTTGCTGCAAGAATGTCACAATTTGAACAGTCTTCCCAAGAAATGATTTACCTTTTTCATGAAGAGTGTATCGAGTCGAAACAAAGCTTTATTACTACAAATCAAATGCTCAACAAGAAAACTTACTTTCTCTTGAACATTGACAGTACAAGAAATATGTCGGTCTTCATGAAACATAACCAATGCTTCCTCCACAACGTCCAGAGAGTAACTGGTTTATGCCGGTTTACACCAAGGATTATAAAGTGCACTATGGTAATGGTGACATTTCATGCACTCTAGCTGTTAGTATTAAAGATAGAAATATGGCATTTTTACCACACATGGAGTAAAGGATAGGCTATCTGCTGGTATCAATAACTCAAAAAACCCATTTTTGGTGTAGTTTCACTCTTCTGGCAAAGGATATAAGTATATACTATATACATATATATATATTATACAGGCGGTCCCCGGGTTACGACGGGTCCGGCTTACGACGTTCCGAGGTTACGACGCTTTTTCTTAAATATTAATTGAAAAATCCGCCCTGGGTTACGACGCTT
>NC_087215.1:32695318-32742610 GCF_015104395.2 Macrobrachium nipponense
AATCTAAAATATTGGAATCCCTCATCGATGACACTTCGCTGATGGAATCTTCATCAAGCGTATCTGGAAAGAGGCATGTCATATCTTTATCTACTGTGAGTGAAAAGACAATGATAGATAATAATAAAGAAAATTAACAGTTTAGCCAATGAACAATTAACAAATAAAAAACTAATTAAAATAAAACAGCAGCAGAAAGCAATGCCACTGGGGCAAAAGGGGCATGGCACGGACCTTTTACTACTAACCTAACTGAAATCTCAAAAATTAAGATTGTTTGAACAATCTGATATTGAGTGATAAGTAATTAATTCAAACAGTTATGGAAGAAATAGGATAAGGATAATCACAAAGACAAAGAGAACCATAGGTAAAGGGTGTAGGTAGATTTCAGACATAAATGCCCAAGATAAATGACAATGGTGAGAACTCATTTCATGTCTAACCCAGACAAAGTAAACACTAAAAACATAATAATACTGATAATGAAGACTGACCACAATATGCCATACAAACCATACTGTAAGGATTACCCCCTACAAGGATATCCATTTCTTATAACATTAGTACATTCACTTTTCAGCATAAACTTCATTATACACAAAAACATTTAAATTAAAGTAAACAAGGAAACACTTTGCATTCTCATAATTTTTGCTTAAAATTTACTCTGATTTACTTTACTTTTCACAGTGGGATGCTTTTATTTGAACTTGCAAAAGTTAAGAGGTATTTCTGAACTTGTTCAATACGAATGTGTGCACATTTGTGATTATCAGTTAGCCCTAAGAACATAACTTATGCTTCATGGACATTTTAATTTTTTCTTTTCAGTTCTTATGTCATTTTGGTTGTAGAACCTGATGGGTTTAGTTGAATAGGTTGTGATTTGGAGACATTCTGTATTCAAATTCCATAATGAAGTGCTCTAAAAATTAAAAGGATTATTAAGCTTAAGAAATAAGTGCTGTACTCACTTGAATCTGGAGTTGATGGTGCTGTGAGTGTTACTTGTGCACACTTTCCATACATATCTACCACAGCATACAAGATCTGGGGCAAATTCCCTGCAGCAACACCTTGGCATTCTCCATTGACGTAAAACTTGAGATCACCCTATAATACAAGTACCAATGATGAAAATTCTAAAAAGTTTACAAGAACTAAAAACAAGCTTACTGATTCTTAAATAGGGATGTTAAAGTATATAAATCAAGCTTATGAAAGCCCAAGTATAAAATCTCCTGTCATATGAATATTCTTAAACAGCATTAAAAATCTGCCTTACCACAAAATACTGTAGATCAAACACCCTGTATAGTACTACTACTTCAGTGAACCCCCATTTTCGCTTTCTCAAGATTTGCGGACTCACCTATTCGCAGATTTTTTCTGTTGAGCCTCTATAAATTATTCGTGAAAAATTCGGAAATGTGTGGCCTTTTCTTTCGATAAACATTCACTAATTACTGTATTTTGAGGTTACATTCTTGACTAAAATCACAGTTTTTAAACATAAATTGTATTTTTCCTATATACAAACCTGAGGTCTTTTACATTAGAAATTGCTTAGTGTGAAGCTGAAACACAGCCATTATAACTTTTGAACAAGGTGGTTAGGCACTAACTACCGTCTGGCAGGCGGGGGAGACCCGCCTGCCTGGATGTAAACATTCCACTTTGCCTTTTGGCCTAGGTTTCATATTGAGGGGTGGCATGAGGTTGTGGCAGAATCACAAGCTAAGCAAGACCTACCCACATTTACATTAATTGATCCTGGATGACAAATTCCCTCCCACCCCCTCCCCCCCCGCCACACTTTCCCTTTAAAATGATTTAATTATCATCAGGACACCTGGTTCAGCAAGGCAAAAAAAAAAAACTCAAAAACATGTACTCACCAGGAAACTTGACACAGTCAGGGCAAGAAGCTGTACTTTCAACGTGGTATGGCCATCGAAAAAAAACTCCAGAAGCAATCCAAAGTGCCACACCAACAAACTCAACAACACCAACACTGTCACCACAAACCGCTCATCCAACACAAAAAAAAAAGAAGCCAAACAAGCACCAAGACTACACACCAATTCACAAACATCAGACACAACAAATTGCTCACCAACTCAACAACCACAGACGGACACAAGCACGACAGAACTCGATTACTCAAAACTTATGTGAAACAGACAACTGCACTGACTGACTACGTCTCACTCCGAATGCCTTCTTTGACTGCCTGCTTCTGACTGAGCCACTCAATGAGCCAACACGCCCGCCAAACAAGCAGTTCACTCGTCAACCACCCATTCATCATTCACACCCTCTCTCTCTCAAGCTCTCCCTCTATCTCTCTCTCAAAAAAAAAATAAATAAAAATAAAAACACACACACACTCTTTCTCCATACTCTCTTAACAATAATAATAAACATATAGATCCAATATAATAAATACGCAAAACATTCAAAACCCTTCCTATCGCTTCCGACGAACGCAAACAACCCAACAAGGCAACAGTTAAAACAACCCGCCCCCCTCTCTCTCTCTCTCTCTCTCTCTCTCTCTCTCTCTCTCTCTCTCTCTCTCACACAAAAGCAACCCTTGTGAATGTTATCAAATGAAACCAATTCATTAATCCCCCATAAGGTGGGCCTAATGTGTAAAGGACCTCGGGTTTTTATAGTTAGGAAAAATGCAATTTACTTTTAAAAATTCTGATTTGTTCCTACACAATATACAAATCCTCATCCTTTACATTAGGAAGACTCACTAGTTGGAGGGAGGAATCTAAGTGAGTCTCTTGAAGTGACTGGAGTTCTGCACACCTGGGCTATTCCTCCTGGTTGAAAGAGTGAGGAGGAGTGCCCTGCCTCTGATAAATTGATCGGACTAGTATTAGAACTGCAAGATCAAGAGTCAGACTTCTGGACCTTTTCGAGTGAGTGAGGAATCGTATCTCATAAGAAAAAAGGCTGGGAAGAATATAAAGAGTTGAAGGCATTAAGCAGATCCGAAAAAAGTCTCCCTTATTGCCAGTCTCCTTCCTCCCCTTGCTAGAGAAAGGAGCAGGATTGCTTCTATGATTCTAACAAGAATAATAGAAAGGAAGCTTGAAGTGGTGACTTACTGCATCGAACACCAGTCCAGCAAGTGTAGGTTAGACTCCTATTCTCAGCCCAAAGGAAGAGAAGTAGAAGAACGAGGAAGGAGGAGGAGGAGGAGGATAGGCCAGTCACTCAAATCCTTCTACCTCTAGAACTGCACACCTTAGACAGGATGCAACTTGTCCTCTTAAAGGAGCCGGGTAAGAAAACACATCTTATTAAGCATCCACCACAGGTCCAAGGAAAAATGTTTCCAAGGACTTATGGGCAAATATCCAAAGGAAGTAAGATATAAATGTGGTCCTAATGAGACCCCATCTATCTTCCAGTACAAAATATTCTTTGGAATGTGAAAGGACTAAGCCACTGACACAATGAGCTCTCAAGGAAGGCACACAGGAGACGTCGACGGCAGCTTCAGAGAACCTTTACGGGAGACGTCGACCCCAACTTAAGAAAATCTTCTCTCTATCTTGCAAAACTAGGAGAGAGACATGTCCTTAGACACTTCTCCCTTGGCAAGTCAGTATTGGAGAAAGGTTGTTGACTTCCATGTCAAGGATGTCGAGTCTTCCGAAGGTACAGCAACACGACAATGTAATGATTAATCTGGATCATAAATTACAAGGTCTAAGGTGGAGGGTATCATGAAGAATTTGAACCTGTCAACAGATTCCAAATGATTTGGAGTTTATTACAATATTCGAGAGGAGTCGAGACATTAATACCAGCCTTTTGAAAGGTGATATTGAAAAAGACTGTGCCAATCGTCTATCCTCTTCGCCTATGCCGAGAGAGATGAGATGCGATCTTGAAAAACAAAACTGTGATGTGATGATTCTCGCAATGGCGTGTGCACCCTAAGCAAGAGTCAGTGCCATCTGTGATGTCAAGACAGATAGACATTTCTCAAGAGCAGTTAAATCTTCGACTGAGGAGAAACAATATGTAATACTTTATGTGAATGACTAGGGCGAATATGGACCTACGTCTTTCACACAGTGAAGTAACTCGCGATTCTGACCAGAGAAAAAGTCCCGTCAATGACACCAACCAGGAAAAACGGCTCCAATCCATGGAATTCTACAAAGAACAGAAAGAGTATCCTAGCTACTTCCGTTGCTGTTTGGCAAAATAGCCTATGCTTGCAAGGAAAGCTGGATAGTCCTTCAGCCGTGAAGACACGGAGACTGTACTGCCTGAGGAAAGGCTCTTGTGTCACTGACACCAAAGGTTAGTTTCAGGGAGGAACTCCTCATGTTGGCAGGTCAGGTGACAGATGAAGTCTTCTGTCAATAATTTAGAGATGAAAAACTGTTGAGTTTGTCTGAAAAAGTAATTCTGAGTCATCACCGTGGCCCATGGGTCAGGTGCGATAGGGCAGAAGACCTACAGACTTCTGTTGTACTGGGGTAAACAGAAAGATGATAAGAAGTCTATTGAGACATATCTCTGTCTGAAGACTCTCGAAAAGGCATGTGCAGAGCACAAGACAGGAACTATAAACAAAAGTCAAATGCTGCCCAGAGACCTTAGGTCTCTGTGATGGCCTGACAGAGAGGATCGTCATTAGTGTAGTTACCCTCGGCTCAAATCCTGCAACTCTCTGGGGGCCCGAAAGGATGCCTTGAGCTTCAGGATATTGATGAGGAGGTACTTATTGTTTCGGTCACACACCTGAAGACAATGGTCCTACAGGTATACTATATCTATTCCTTGGTCAGTGCATCTGATAACTAGGCATGTTGTGAGGAGAATACACAAATATATTCAAAGGCTCCTGTTGATCAAACACCAGCCTAATTCCTTGTCATTCAAAGAGGGGAAAAAGAATTAAGAACTGGAAGCAGACCACCTTCATTCTCTAATGAAGAGAGCAAAGGTGAAACTGTCCTGGAGGGAGGTTTCTATGGCGACAACAGGATACCGAAGACGACTAGCTCTTAGCCAAATTGGATGTTCCCGAAATGAAAACACAGGAGAGGAGGAAGTTCTATGGAAGAAGGCTGAGACCTGGAAGGAAGCAGGTGCTTATTCTGAGTCTAGACTCAACAGACACCTCATCTTTCAAGTACCAGCAGTAGGATAACGCCTGCACAAGAATTCTTCTATGTTCTTCCTTCTTCCCAATTAGAAATTAGGTTGAAAGAGAAATACGTATGTGCACTTTCTCAGAAGAGAACGAAGGCTGCTATTTCACAACTGTCCTTTGCAGTCTGAGACAAAGCAAATGCCTTGGCACATTCCCTGACTGCTGCGGCATCCATCACTCCACAAGAGAGAGAGGCAGTTTGGAATGAAAGTTCAAACTTAAGGGTCAAGACGACCTTGAGACTTACAAACTGATGATCTGAATTAGAGGAATGTGCCTATTCTTAGCACCAGAATTGCCCACAGGTTGCTGACTGGTGCTGGATAAGGATGAAATCTCAAAAGGGACTGCCAGGAGGGAAACAATAGTGGCGTCCTCCAGGTTTGTAGTCTCTTGTTGCAAGAGGGATACCTTCCCGGCAACAAGAAACAGCATGAGACCCGAGATTGGTAAAGAGCAGCAGAAATTCTAAGGAATTGAAGGGCTCTGCGGGACTCCTGAATCTCATAAAACGGTCTCCTCTTGGCTTCCTAAGAAACCGAGACGGGCACAGCGCCAGTCTTAGTTGCAGACTTCTAAACTGGGACAGAGAGCACGGCTTGAAGAGGTTGCGGCCTCAAGACTCCCAAAATGCAAGACTCCAAAGGGGAATGCGAATCGGTTCCCGCCCTACGATCAGAAAGAGCCAATGAGAGAATCATGCCTCCCTAAGAGAGGCAGTCCAGTAGGACTTCTTAGGGGAATTCTCTCACTGCTTCTCAAGGTGTTTGGTCAAGATCGAGACACCAAGGGCTCCGTCAGAGGGCGAGCACAGCCCTCGAGACTCTCGAAACATGAGACTCCAGAAGAGAATGCAAATCAGATTCCCCCTACAAGCAGGAGGAGTCAAGAGAGGACCCTGCCTCCCCGAAGAGAAGCAGTACCTTAGCACTCTGGTGGGACTTCTTAAGGGAATCTCCTCGCTACTTCTCCAGGTGCTTGGCTGAGACCGAGGCACAAAGTGCTCATTCAGAGACTGAAGCACTAGACCGGGCCCTGGCAAAGTACTGGCAGGGAGAGCCGGGACACTTGCATGTCCTGGCTCTTTCTCTCGCCCTGTGCTTGAACCAGGACGGTGAGAGGTCTCTCTGACACTAGTTCAAGATGCTTGAAACTCCATAGAAAATCGAGCACTCAGAGGCCTCAGCTAGGCTGAGACCAAGACAAAGTACCAGTCTGCTTATAGCAGACTTCAAATAACTGGCTGCGAGAGCGCAAACCGAAGTCTTTTAGCCCGATGGCCCCGCGAAAACACAAGACCCTCCAGGTATGCAATTCGGTTCCCGAGCCCGAAGGCTGGGAAGAGCTGACAAGAGAATCCACTACTTCCTCCAAAGGAGGCAGCTCCTTAGGACATATAAGTAACTTCTTGGGGGGAGGGGGGGGGCCCTTATTCTTCCTCGACCGATGAGCCTTTGAAGAAGAAGGGGAGAAGGCAGCAGAAGATATAGGCAAGGATAAGTTTGAAGAAGGTATTCATCTCACAGGACTTCCTCCTCAAAATCCTCTCCAACATCTACAACAGGTGTCACAACAGGAGTGACCAGAGCAGCTGTGACAGGAGAACATACAGGAGCAGCCCGACCAACAATAAATACAGGAACATCAGTAACAGCAACAGGAGCAATCAGGGCAGCTGGGGCAAGAGGCACAGCAGGAGCTGCCCTGTGACTGGGCACCAGGGGAACAGGAGCAACGAAGACAGGAGGCAAAGCAGGAGCAGGTAGACTACAGGCACAACAAGGCAGTGCCACATCAAACAGGAGTGCCAAAGTTGAAAATCTGAAAGGAAAGGAAAACCAACAATGACAATTCAGTCACCTACCGCTGTGCCTGAGACCCAGACACAGTACCAGTCTTAGAAGTGGACTTCAAATAACTGGCTGCGGGAGCGCAAACCAAAGTCAGTGTGTCCGATGGCCCCCGAAAACACAAGACATTGCGGGTGAGCTGATTAACAGCTCTCCTAGGGCTGGCCCGAAGGATTAGATATTTTTACGTGACTAGGAACCAATTGGTTACCTAGCAACGGGACCTACAGCTTATTGTGGGATCCGAACCACATTGTATCAAGAAATGAATTTTTATCACCAGAAATAAATTCCTCTGTTTCTGCGTTGGGCAGCTCCTTAGAACATAAAGTAACTTCTTGGGGGGAGGGGGAGGAGCCTTATTCTTCCTCGACCGATGAGCCTTGGAAGAAGGGGAGAAGGCAGCAGAAGATACAGGCGAGGATAAGTTTGAAGAAGGTTTTCATAACGCAAGAATTCCTCCTCAAACTCCTCTCCAACATCTACTACAGGAGTTGTAACAAGAGTGACCAGAGCAGCGGTGGCAGGAGAACATACAGGAGCAGCCTGACCAACTATCTGGGGCAGGAGGCACAGCAGGAGCTGCCCTGTGACTGGGCACCAGGGAAACAGGAGCAACAAAGACAGGAGGCAAGGCAGGAGGAGGTAGACTACAGGCACAACAAGGCAGTGCCACATCAGACAGGAGTGCCAAAGTTGAAAATCCTAAAGGAAAGGAAAACTAACAATAACAATTCAGTCATCTACTGCTGTGCCTACGTTGCCCTCCCCCATCCCCATCCCTCCCACCATTTTGCCTGAGAAGTGAGTGAAGAGGGCAAAGCAGAGAACCATCCCGAAGGAGCAAACACTAAGGAAAGATTACCAGGAAAGAGAAACAAAAACGAAGGGGAGGCTAAAAACGACGCCATCAGAAGCGAACAACTCCGACGACACTTGGCAACCTCGCTCCAAAGTTTCCTCCAGGAAATCCTCCAACAGCACAAGCAGCAAGAACAACACCCAAAAATAATTATAAAAGATATATACTGTCGCACCCTCACAAGCAGAAGGTGTGAGGAAGTGTATATATGAAATATATGAAAAAAAGTTACAAAAGAAAAGATCCCACCGGGGGAATCTAGTTTACCAACAATCAGGAAAAAACTCACGAAAACACATCTGCATGCAAGCGGGTCTCTCTGCCCATTGGATGATAATTAATGCCTAACTACCTTGTTCAAGAGTGTTAACGGCCGTGTTCCTGCTTCACCATTAGCAATTCCTATGTAAATGACCAAGGGTTTGTATATTGTGTAGGAACAATACATTTTTATGATACAAAATTATTTAATAATTTCAGATATTAATATTGATTACGGTAATACTGTATTAAGCTTAATAAGATCAATTCATTAACCCTTAAACGCCGAAGCGGTAAAAATCAAAACCTCTCCCGAATGCCGGGGCCGGTTTGGAGTGAGCACGGAAGCGAAAAAAATAATTTTTTCAAAAAATCACAGCGCGCTTAGTTTTGAAGGTTAAGAGTTCATTTTTGGCTCCTTTTTTTGTCATTGCCTGAAGTTTAGTATGCTACCATCAGAAATGATAAACATTATCATTATCATATATAAATAATGCGATATATGATAGCGCAAAAACAAAATTTCATATATAATTGTATTCAAATCGCACTGTGTGCAAAACAGTTAAATGTAACAAGTTACTTTTTTTTCGTTGTAATGTAAACTAAATTGCGATCTTTTTGGTATATAACACATTGTAAAACGATAAAAGCAACACAGAGAAAATATTATCACAAAATGATGCATGAATTCGTAACGCGTGGACGTAAAAAAATATATTTTTTTTAAATTCACCATAAATCTAAATATTGTTATAGAGACTTCGAATTTGTTTCAAGATGAAGTTAAATGATGGAATATTGCGATACTGTAAGAGTTTTAGCTTACAATTGCAGTTTTCTACCATTTCGGACGAGTTGAAGTTGACCAAATGTCGAAATTTTTTTTATATTTTTTATTTTTTAATATGCAATTATTTCGGAAATTAGAAAAGCTACAACCTCCAAACATATTTTTCCTTTTATTCTACATGAAATTGCGCACATTTCATATATAAACTCTATGAAATGCCTAATATGAAACGGAGCAAATCTTTCCGAGAATGCGATGTACGCAATTCGGAGATTTATGCGGAGAATCCGCGCGCGGAGGGGGGGAAGGAAAGTTTTTTTCATAAATTCACCATAAATCGAAATATTGTGCTAGAGACTTCCAATTTGTTGCAAAACTGAAGGTAAATGATTGAATATTACTAAAAATATAAGAGTTTTAGCTTACAATTGCGTTTTCGACCATTTCAGTAGAGTCAAAAATTGACCGAAGGTTGAAAATTTGTCACTTATCATTTTTTATATGAAAATATTTCAAAACTGATAAAAGCTACACCCATGGTTGTTTTTAGTTGTATTGTGCATGAAATTGCGCACATTTCCATATATAAAACTTTATGTAACGGCTAATTTTAAAATGGTGCAAACATTACCACAATCACATGTATGATTTTTTTCGGAAGAGTTACCGCGCGGACGTAAGGAAATTTTTTTTTTTTCATAAATTCTCCATAAATCGAAATATTGTGCTAAAGACTTCCAATTTGTTGCAAAATTAGGTAAATAGTTGAATATACTACAATATCAGCGTTTTTTGACCATTCGGTAGAGTCAAAGTTTGACCGAAGGTTGAAATTTTGGCACTTATGCGTTATTTATATGGAAATATTTCAAACTGATAAAAGCTACAATCATGAGTATTTTTTTTGTTGTATTCTAAATGAAATTGCGCACATTTTCATATATAATACTTCATGTAACGGATAATTTAAAACGGTGCAAAAATTATGTCAAAGTGACGAAATAATTTTTGAGATGTGTCACTGATACTTTTTAGTGCGATAAGAAAGAAATTCGCGCTTGCACGCCTGCGTAATGACTGTAAACAAAACAACGCCTTGATCCGTGAACTTCCAGCATCCCCCAAGGCGCGTGATTCAAAAGTTTTCGGCTGGTAGGCCTATAAGTATTTTTCCGCGAATTTTTAAACAAACTTTTTTGAGTCGACGTATGGTACGTCCATTCGGCATACGGGAGACATTTTGACTCGACGTTTAATACGTCCATTCGGCGTTTAAGGGTTAAAGAAAATGCAGTTTTCCCCCATACTCGTGGGGGATGGGTACTAGACACCCACAAGAATAGCTCGAACTCCCCTCTAAAAATGCTTATACTATCTGCCTATCTTGAAAGTCAAATACCAAATATATACTTAAAGTATCATCGTACATCAAATATACCATTGAATTGGTATTATTAATATCATTTCAAAATCATCTGAAAGATTTTACCATTAGAAATATATGAACAGACAATAACAGAGAGAGAGAGAGAGAGAGAGATATATATATATATAAAAGAAGGAATGGAAACACCAAATGTATACCTTATGTAACATCCTACATCAAATTTACCTTAAGAGGGCTGGCCAGAACCCCTAAATATGGGGGTATAGGGCAAAAAATGCAAAGCCATGAAAAAATTCATGGAGCTTCATATGGCAATTGAGAATACGTATAAAAAACAAAATATTTTTTTGTCAAAATTCCCTTCTTACTTTCGTAGTTACAGGGTAATTATAAACATAACTCAATAAGCCTAAAACATTCATCCGTACAAGAAAATGCAAATATTTCTTCTGTTATCGTAAATTTTTGATAATTATTGTCAAAGAAATTGTGAGAAATGGCATCTGTAGAGATTCCGTGGGTCGCAGAGGGGAGTATCAAGTTCAACCATGATCAGTTCAGTGCGAGCACAGACTTCAAGTAGTCTACACGTTCGAGTTCACCTCTGACATTCGCTTGCTTTTTACATATGCTTATCTATGTTTCGGCAAGAATTTCATCATTGCCAATGAGGAAAGACAAGGAAAACATTCGCTAAACATAAAGACAAAGAAAATTCGCTCTAATATGATTACAGATATCATAATATATGCGATATTAGCCATAGTTAGTGAAGAGAGAGAGAGGGAGGGTTGCGTAGTAAGTAAACGCCCCCCTCTTGCCTGAAGTACACGTCACACTGTCCCCCAGGCTACTATCTTTGAGCAAAGGGATCTTAATTTATGATAAATAACATAGTTTTGGTTTATTAATACCCAAAATGGAATATGAAATTCATAATAATCATGATTTACTAACCATTTGTCTTTGTAAAAAGTGAGTACAACTTTGAATTTCACCTCTTGACATTCTCTTGCGTTTAAGTTGTTTATTTTGTTTTGCAGAATTTCATCATGCCAAACGGAAAATACTAGAAAAACATCTAGGAACATACAGAAGAAGAAAAATTCGCTGTAATAAGCCGAGTTAGTGAAGGGTGAGAGAGAGAGTTACGTAGGAAGGAGTGCCCCGTCTTGCCTGACGCAAAGGAATCATAATTTATGATTAAATTATGATAAATAAAATAGTTTTGGTTTATTAATGCACAAAAAGAAATCTACATTCATAATTAACCATATTTATTAACATTGTCGTTATAAAAAATACGAAGAAAACTTTGAACGCCCCGTATCTCAAAAATATAGTTACTATTGACCTTCAAAATCTATCTTCTCACTTAGTTTTTTAAAGCTTATAACATTGGAATTGGTATATAAATCAGAAAGATTTATAGAACATCAAATGAAGCCCTTTTTTCCAATTTTTGTTTTCGTCTTTTTATCAATTTTGTTTTTCCTAATTTATAGGGTTTGGATTTTTTTTTAACATAATGAAAAATTCATATCTAGCAAAAAGGACTTTTAGAAAAAAAAAAACTCCTCATTTGATTGGAGGTCTACATCAGGTCTATATATGGTAGTAATCCCAGGTCTTAATATTAAATATCAAGGGAGAGATAGAATTTGAAAATGGTTATTTTTCGGGATAAATCGCCCTGGCATCACAAAACCGAAGGTCAGAGGCAAAAATCATATGCGGTTTGGAGATGTCCCAAGTCACCTATTAAGTGGTATGAATATCAAAAGTACTGTCCCCTTAAAGAATGGCATTAGCCGGCCGGCCCCCTTAAATTATTATCATATTACTGTATTAATCTTAGAGACTGTATTGATATAATTTCAAAGTAATCTTAAACATTAGTATCCTTAAAGGTGCATACGTACATACATATGTACTTCTAACACTTGCAGCCAAGAGTTACCACTATAACATACGTATCTTGTGGAGTAGCGAGAGAGAGAGAGAGAGAGAGAGGAGAGAGAGAGAGAGAGAGAGAGAGTTGTCCTTACGGTATTTAAAAGTGAAATGGAAAGATTATTGTATTTAAAAATACTCACATATGAATGTTTTGTAATTAACAGTTTAGTTCAGTATTATTATTATACATATTATATTATTCTTGGGAAAATATTAATAATAAACTTTATTATATACATGTGCCATAAAAATGATCTCATCTCTCAGTAATAGAGAGAGAGAAATTGCATAAAAACCATTAAAGTCTTTAACCATTATATGGCACTGCTCCCCTCCCCTGTCACATTACTTGACATATTTGACAGCCTCCCAAGTCCGAGCTTCTCTGGAGTTGAGAGAAGGTAGGGAAATGGATAACTACAAAGAAAGAGAGGATGGGAAAATTTTCATTTGAAATTACAGTTTATTATTATTATTATTTGAAATATTAATAAACACTACATCTACCATAAAAATTCTCTCATCTCAGTAAGAGAGAGGAGTTATCCTTACATAAGTGAAATGAAAAGGTTATTTCTGGGCTCAGCTCGTGTCGGCCTATGAAAGGATCCTTAAATATCCTTCTTTCTAGTAAAATTAATCTAAAATTACCAGAGAAAAACAAAATTAAGAAAATGTCAGTAAAAACTGACTCGCTCACTCTTAAAAAGAAGTGTCGGTATTGCAATAGGGGCGGAGTGGGAACACTACCACGAGACATTCAACCAATTAGACCTTCCCAATCAGAGTCCCACAAGAGAGAGCTGATACCACGTGGGCGATGCGGAACCCGCTACTTGACTACTACTAGAGACGCCACGGACAGCAGCGCCCCTAGCGGTCATCCTATTATTACGCAGCGTTCGTACATTTTCTTGCTTGTGCTCTTTTCTCGGGATTTATCTCATCATCCGTCAGGAACGTGCTGCCATCGCAACGGCTAAAGTTAAGTGCCTCATAAGTAGTGTTTTACTGTATTTTTTAGTCTTCCAGGAACCAGTATTTTCCTTCTAATAGGTCATATACGGTTTTTCCCCGTGGTCGACTCGTGGCGGCGCCCATGCTGCCTCATAAGAATTCCCGGTCTTCCATACTGGACTTCTTATACTTATGGCTTACTATATCACGTTATCGTTTTTTACATCGAGTTTTAGCTAGGTTAGCCCCTTTTACCTTTTCTCTCTTAGTTTGGTATTTATTTAGGGCTCTGTGTCCAGCCCAGCATCCCGGCTCTTGCTCTTCATGGCGTCTATCGCTGGCTCCGAGTAGGCTTCTGTTCCTCGGAACAGTTTGCCTCCTCCTGGGCTTCTTTTTTTCTTCTTCTGAAAGTGGTCTTTCCATCTTTGTTACGATGTAAATTTAGTTTCTATTTAGGGTGTTAGGCTAGCCTAGGTGCATGTTCCCATGTATTGGTACAGCCTGGTTCACGTGGCCCTTCCACGGTTGTGTTGCTATCGCGGCTTAGGCCTACTTGCGGTCACGTTTTGCCATCGCACCTTACCCTTCCCCTTCCCTCCCTACCAGGTATAGGGAGGCGTCTGGGGGACCCCTTGGTTGCCATGACAATCAGTTGCCTTCCTCCCTCCCTCTCTGAGGATGGCCCAGGGGTTCTCCCCCAGCGGGGGGTAATGGGCGACCACTCATAGGGTACCGGGTCACCGAGCGGGTAGTTGTTGGGACGGGGAGGAGTAGCCACCCCCCCCCTTCTCTCTCTCCCGCCGTGTTTACGCCGAGACCCTCCCCCCCCCTTCCCCAGTTGCTCAGCCCCCCCCCCCACCTTCCCTCTCTGTAACGAAACGGAGCCTTCCGCCGCAGGCCGGGGCACCTTTGGTTTATAGCTTACTGGCTCCGCCAGCGGGCGGTCGGGGTGGTCACTATAGTGGTCGATTGCTTCCTACTATATCCTTGCATCTCTCCCCCCCGCTACGGAGGGAGCTTGCTTCTTACCCGGGCACTCTCTAGTAGACGGGAGGGGAAAGGTTTGATAATTTATTTGTTATTTTTAAGGATATACCCTAGTTTACGATGATTCTCTATAATTTTATTTATTTTATATGTATACCATCTCCGCCGTTATCCGTCGTGTTTCATTTCACCACCACACCTGGTTGGATTCTATCTCTTGTCTCGGCGTAGCCTAGGACAACCAACCATATTACTACCACACGTATTATGGCGTGGGCTCTGGTTTATCTAACTTTCCTCGCTCCGGCACCAGCGGAGCAACTGTTTAGGCTGTAAGTGTTCCTCCGATACTTATGTATCTTTCCACTACAGGCTACCAACTGTCAGTGTTCCTTGATGCAATGCGACGTTGTACGACCCCTGCGCCCCACGATGAGTGCAGGTCTCACGCTCCGTGTGGCCACGCCTTACACGATATGATCGTTCTGGCAGCACCCGGAAGCCTGCGCCATCTTTGGTTACGACCTGGCCAGTCAGCTGGTGCGGGGGTAAGTCGATTATCGACTTTTTTTATCGTGTTACTAACAACTCTTAGAACATACGTTTGTTAACCCCGTCCCACCAATTAGAAGCTCATTTCGCCTTTCTTTCAGTGCTGCTGTGTGAGGGAGGGTCGCTCTAGCACCTGAAAGCGTGGGTGGGGCGGTCTTCGGGAAGAACGCCGCCAAGGCCAGCCTTACATTTTAGACAAGAACGCTGGCCGTCAGATCTTCCCTGGTGGCAAGTCAACAGGGATGGTTTGACCCCATATCCGCAGCCCCTCTCATAGCCTCCATCCAGCCAGGAGATGCAGCAGTCTTTTCGGGTCGTGGCCACACAGAGTCGGTGTCCGGACTGTCGCCAACCTTGACCTTAACATTGAGCTATGGCGGTAGGTGCTGAGGATTTGTTGGTGGGTAGGTGTGTCGGGTGCCCAAGGTCTTTCCTTGGGCGCTCCTGGAGCTTCTCCTGTCCCTTCTTCTACTGCTTCTTTCCAAGGCTTTGTGTGGGATCTGAGATCCCTACCCGCTCTCCCGCTCTCTCTGTACCCCCAAAGGTGAAGGGACAGAGAGAACCGAAGACCCTAGTTAAGACGACTTCTAAAAAGTCTTCGTCGTCTTCTTCAGCTAAGAAGTCTTCGACTTCCTATGCTGACGCGGTGAAGGCCAAGCCGAGCTCTTCATACTCAAAGAGCTCTAGAAGCAAGTTCTTCTAAGGAGAAGGCTCGCGCTCCCGCCGAGCCAATGCCTTCTCCGGCCTCCACCGCATCCACTCCGGTAACGCCGGTTGGAGTAGGGGGCGGGACCCCAGCACCTTGATCCCACTGCTTTCTCGCAGTGTGATGCAACAGGTGGGTGAGATGGTTTTGGCTCTCAAAGTCTCCGCCCTAGGAACAAATGTTCGAGCAGATGTTCGCACAACTGTCGAGCACTCTGTCTCAGCGGGCCAGTCCATCCAAGATCTCTCTAACAGAGTTAGAGAGAATGAGGACCGAGTAGCTGGGCTCTCTCAGGTCCCTCTTCCAGTCTCCCCCAGTAACAAGTGCTGGTATTTTCCAGCTTCCACCAATAGTGAGTCCTACCAGCTTTCTCCATGGAGAACCATGGAGAGTGGGCCGCTTACGCCTCCGTTTAAGGATGGTATGATCTCTATCCCGGAGTGTGGAACTCGAAGGATTGAGGGACTTCGAGTTTTATCCTCCGGGATTGACGCAGCCTTTCATTGGCTATGCTAGGCTGACCGTAGCGGCGCTTACTAGGGAGGACAAGATCTCCCAGGGAGAACGTTTCTCTACAGTAGAGATCATGCTTCAACGCGAATGGGTTCACTGCCTTCTGGGACTGGGAGTGTACAAACACCAAGCTCCAGGCTTTCAAGAGTCCTTTCACTATTTTTGCGCGACGGAGGAGGAGGCTTCTCTTCCCGTTCGCCTACAAAAATAGTAGAAAACGAAACCTCTTTCAGGTCAGTCCTCAAGGTGGATGAGCCCATTGCCACAGCTAAGGGAGGCAGAGTCTACTTTCTCCCGCTCTTCCCAGCTTTTGGAGAATTGTGGGAGAACTTGCCAGCCCACGTTCACGCTTGGTAAGCTCACCGGACTGCGCCATGGACCAGTTCGGCGAAAAGCTCCCAAGCTGCCTGATTCTTGATTCAGCGGAGTTCGACGCTCAAACTAGGTTTGGCAGGTCCCTCAATTCGCTGATTATCAGAGATGGCTGCTCTCTCGTATGGCACGGAACCTTTGTTTTGAAGATTTTGGCCAAGTCCCAGCTTTCAGACGGTTCAGACAGATGCTTTCGACTTCTTCCAAGCTAGGAGGAATTTGCCGAAAGCACGTTCTGCGGAGTGCACTATTAGGCACGAACCTAATAGACTCCTGGCTTCCAGCATGTGGGGACGGGATCTCTTCCCAAAGTCCGCTGTAAAATGAGGTACCCACCACGAGGCTGCTAGGCTCCAACCAGAGAACCTTAGAGCTAGGGGGGTGGGGTATTTTCATCTAAGAGGAAGCAAGAATCCGTCCCCACTGCTGTAAGAAACAAAGAAGTCTGGTAAAAGGTTCCCAAACCTTACCAGAAACCCACCAGCAACAGCAGCAATTCGTTCAGGCCGTCCCCGGTTACCCAACAGGGACAACCTTCTACATCAAAGCAGACCAGCCCATCCTCCTGCTGTCTCCTCAGTCACAACCTCTTTCGACCTCCTACGCACTCTCGCCGGCCTTCAACCCTATGTGAGGTCAGGGCCTACCCCCCCTCCCTTTAATAGACAATCGAGAGGTATGGCGAGAGCTACTTTCGCCAGCGTGGCGCAGGGAGGGCGACAAGGAGTAAGCAGTTCAGAGGAGGGCGTGGTGGTCAACCCGCCCATCAACAATGAGGCTCCCCAGGTAGGAGGGAGGCTGTTCCTCTTCCGTCACAGGTGGGGGTTTCAGCAATTGGGCACAGAGCATAGTGTCCAAAGATTGGGTTGGAGTTTGTCACAAAGATCCCCCTCCAATCAAATCATTCCGCCAATACCATCAAAGGGAATTGACAGATTATGCGGAGGAACTCCTTCAGAAAGGAGCTATTGCGAGAGTCAAGCATCTAAAACTTTCAAGGTTGCTTATTCAGCTGCCAAAGAAAGGCTCAACAAAAAAGAGGGTAATCTTAGACTTGTCAAGCTAAACTCTTTCATTCGTTGCGACAAGTTCAAGATGCTTACCCTCTCGCAAGTAAGGACCTTACTTCCTCGTGGAGCCGTCACATCTCCATCGATCTTACGACGCATACTATCATATCCCTATAGCCAGACACTTCCGCCCATTCCTAGGATTCAGGCTAGGAAATCAGACATTCTCATTCAAAGTGATGCCTTCGTCTGAATGTAGCCCCCAGGGTATTCACGAAAATAGCAGAAGTAGTTGTGCAGCAATTGAGAGCTCAGGGGAATAATGATCGCAAGCATACCTCGACGATTGGTTGATCTGGCACCAAACAGTCGAGGAATGCCTCAAAGCCACCACCAAAAGGTAGTTCACTTTCTGGAACTTTATCTGGGTTTCCAGATAAACAAAACGAAATCCAGACTTACTCCGGAGGTCTCGTTTTCAGTGGCTAGGAATCCAATGGGATTTGTCTTCCACAATCTTGTCAATTCCAGTGGCCAAACTGAAGGAAATAGCAAAGTCTGTCAGACATTTTCCTCAAATGCAAGCAAACATCAAGGAGAAGCCAGAAAGAATCCTAGGGTCCCTTCAGTTTGCTTCGTGACAGATATCCTCCTGAAAGCAAGGCTAAAAGATATAAATCGAGTTTGGCGATCGAGAGCAAACGCCAAATCTCGAGAAAAGTTGTCAGTAATTCCACAGCCTCTTCGCAATTCAACTCCGTCCAGGTCAAAAAGTAAAGAAACTTAGCCAGCGGGTACCCCTTCAATATCCCCTTCCAGTGTTAACCATTCACACGGATGCCTCCCTGTCCGGGTGGGGGGGATATTCTCAGTTCAAACAGGTTCAGGGGACTTGGTCAGTTCAATTACGGCCAGCTCCACAAAATAAACGTTCTGGAAGCAATGGCAGTATTTCTTACTTGAAGAGACTGCTTCCCCCCCGAAAAAGTCTCATCTAAGACTAGTTTTTGGACAGTGCAGTGGTAGTTTCATTGCATCAAACAGAGGTAGGGCCAATCGAAGCATGTGAACCATGTCATGATACCATCTTTGCCCTAGCAAACAAACACAAATGGCATCTGTCCGCCACTCACCTGGCGGGGGGTAAGAATTTGATAGCAGACGCTTTGTCCCGGTCAGTCCTCTGGAATCAGAATGGTCCCTAGACGACGGGTCATCCGGTGGATAGCGGAGAGTGACCAGGTCTCCAAGTAGATCTCTTCGCCTCACAAGCGAACCACAAGCTCCCTTGCTATGTGGCCCCCAAACCTGGACCCTCCTGGCTTATGGCCACGGACCGCCCCTGTCGTTAGATTTTGGGATCAGTGGAGAAAAATTTATGCTTTTCCTCCAGTGAATGCTCCTCTTGAAAGTCTTGAGCAGCTGAGGACTTTCAAGGGAATAGTAGCTCTGATTGCACCCGGACTGGCCCAAGAGCAACTGGTATCCTCTACTCTGGAATTGGGTCTCCGACCTCAACGGATTCCATCCCAAGCTGTCACAATCATTACAAATGAGGACTGTGTTTCGCTTCCTCAGAATTCTTCAGACCCTAACTTTATGTACTTCATGAGTTTGCGGCTAATAAAAGGTGCTAACATTGATCCACAAAATATCCTCTTCCTGAATCAATAAGAGAGAGTCAACTATTAGACAATATGACTCAGCGTTAAAAATTAGCATCCTTCCTGAAAGAATCAAACACTACAACCAATGACAGTTAATTTAGCTATATCCTTTTTTCAGATCCTTGTTTGAAAAAAAGGTTTAGCAGCTAGCACTATTACTACTCATAAATCGGCTTTGAGAAGATCTTTCAGTTAGGTTTCCAGTTAGATCTGACCTGAATCTTATTTTCACGTCTATCCCTAAAGCTGTGCTAGACTTAGACCTTCTCAAAAGGCCTACTGCAGTTTTCATGTTTCTTAAATGATGTCCTCAAACTAGCTTCAGATACTGACAACTCGTCTTGTACATTCATAATGCTTCTTAGAAAGACATTATTCTTATTAAGCCTAGCTTCAGGAGCTAGAATTTCAGAACTGTCGGCTCTATCCAGAGATGCGGGTCATGTGGAATTCCTCCCCTCAGAGAAGTTCTGCTTGCTCCGGATCGTAGTTTTTTGGCTAAAAAATGAGGATCCTCTTGCAAGGTGGGCCCCTTGGAAAGTCATCCCACTTCCGCAAGACCCTTCTTTTCTCTGCCCAAGTATCAACTTAAGAGCCTTTCTATCTCGTACATCCTCAAGATCCTCAAGGTTCTCTCTCATGAGAGAAAAAAGGTGGTACTTTTGTCAGTAAAAGGTATTAGACAACAAATCCTTTACTTCATTTTAAACAAGCCAATCCTGATTCATTTCCAAAGCACATGACATCAGGGAGTAGCCACCCTCAATTAATTACTTTCAACATGTTATGAAAACTTTGAGGATCTTAGTATACTGGATGGAAATCTCCGACAGTCTTTTAAACGCATTATCTAAAGTCCTTGGAATCTTTAAAATTTTCTGCAGTAGCAGCGGGGGAAACATTGTTTCTCCTGATACTGTATAGTAGTCGTAATACAGATCCAGTCTCCTCTCTACCTCCCTCATCCAACATGCCTCACCCTATCGCCATGCTACTCGATATCCTAGCCTTAGCCGCTGAGATCATATTAGTGATTGTTCCTTATTTTTTTTTGCTAGGGACATCCCCCACTATGTACTGATAATGTACTTCAGTGTACTACCCTTATGCTAGGGTAGGGTACACAATGTGTTTGTATATTTTGTAATAAGTTATCTAAGTAAATCTATTTTGTTAAAAATTACACTTGCATTATTGTATTTACTATGTTTTACTGTAATTTTAAGTACTTACATACTACTTTCTTTTATGTCATTGTTTAGAATAAGTTAGCCTTAAGTACTTAGTTTATACTGTAACTGATTTACTTTATATTATATCCCTCATTTTACAACTGATTTTCATTTTGTCCTTTTTTCCCATCTTGTCTGTTTCTCTGGTACTCTTTCATAGGCCGACACGAGCTGAGCCCCAGAAAAGGGATTTTGACGAAGAAAAAAATCTATTTCTGGGGTGAGCTGTGTCGCCCTATGAAAAAAAAAAAAAAAAAAAAACCCACCCTGATTGATTGGCACCCCCCTGCAGGACAAGAGTTTTTTTAGTTAAGGATTACCGCTAGGGGCGCTGCTGTCCGTGGCGTCCTCTAGTAGTATAGTAAGCGGCCGCATCGCCTGTTGGTATCAGCTCTCTCTTGTGGGGATTTTTTTTTTTTTCCTTGATTGGAAGGTCTATTGGTGAATGTCTCGTGGTAGTGTTCCCACTCGCCCCTATTGCCATACCGACACTTCTTTTTAAGAGTGAGCGAGTCAGGTTTTACTGACATTTTCTTAATTTTGTTTTTTTTCTGTAAGTAATTTTAGATTAATTTTACCTAGAAAGAATGATATTAAGGATCCTTTCATAGGGCGACAGAGCCATCACCAGAAAATAGATTTTTCCATTCGTCAAATCCCTTTTTTATATCTTTTAAAACACTACCACATATGAATTTTGTAATTACAGTTATATTATTATTAACTAAAAATATCAATAAACATATTACATACTAGTACCATAAATATTCTTTCATCTCAGTAAGAGAGAGAGAGAGAGATGAGAGAGAGAGAGAGAGAGAGAGAGAGAGAGAGAGAGGAGAGAAAGTGTTATCTCTCTGTTCTCTCAGAAACGTTCATTTATGTACGTACACTTCTAACGCTTTCAGCGAGACATATCTTTAAGATATATCTTTAAGGGTACTAATGTTTAAGATGACTTTGTAATTATATGACTAATATGTAAAAGATTAATACTATGTACTATAGTAGGATAATGTTTTAAGGCCTATTTGATGCAAGATATTATTTAAGGTACACATTCTGTATTTGAATATTTGAACTTTCAAGATAGGCAGTTATAAGCATTATTAGAGGGGGTTTCTAGGTATATTCGCGGACTCCACTGTATATATAAAAAATTCATGACCACTGGTTCTTGTCTTGCTAAAGGCTCAAAACAATGCATAAATAACTTTAATTAGTTAAACATTCCTCCTAATTATTACAAAAGCTCCTCCTAGTATCAAGTGCTTAATAGATAACTTGAAAAAAATCCAAGCAATACCTGTGATGTCCTCATAACACCAACTCGGTCTCCTTCTACAAGTTTGTCGAGGTCGCACCCATATGCCTCGTGCAAGGAGCGTCCGTCGCGTAAAACTCCTTGCCCTAGCATAATCTGAAAAGTCAATTTTTATAAACTACCACCATTTACTCATTCAAATGATTGTGTAGCAGTATTTATCAAATGCCGTATTGCCGTGTAAAGACACCCCTATCTTAAACAATGATATTTTTGTGAAAAAAAAAAAAAAAAAAAAAAAAATAATTTTGCTGTTTTATTATACATTTATTTTAAGATATTTTATTTTAAAGTAATTTTGTAGGGAAAAATGCATGATTCTGTGCATGAAATACAATAATGTGAGAGTATACTGAAAAAAAGTATAGTCTTTGTTTGAAATTTACCATAAATAAACAACACTTGGCACTATGCTTTTGTTTACATCCATTCATTGCATACGGGTGACAGGCTAAATGCCAAAGTATCGCAAGCACTTTTTCATAAGTTTGTGATGATTAGACGGATAATTTGACTTTTCAATATTTTATTAAATATTAGTAACACAATTTACTTTAATAATAAGGCTTGTTTTTCAATGTTTTATCATTGGCAACAATTT
This sequence comes from Macrobrachium nipponense, assembly GCF_015104395.2. Taxonomy (NCBI): domain Eukaryota; kingdom Metazoa; phylum Arthropoda; class Malacostraca; order Decapoda; family Palaemonidae; genus Macrobrachium; species Macrobrachium nipponense. Next base: position 32,717,543 of record NC_087215.1, read on the forward strand.
TTGTGCCTACCCATTATGCTCGATGTAGGAAAGGCATAGTCTAGCCTATGGGGCTTGGTCTCCCATCCCTGATACGGCTGCATTGGACGCAGGGCAGTTTTTTCTTTATACATTTAACATATAAAAAAGTGTGTCTAATAATAGGTAAAACAGCACAAGAAAACAAAAAATTGGCTGAGCTTGATATCTTCAAGCTTCTGTACATAGTTCTAATTGACATCATATTAAGGCCATGTTCCTACAAACCAGAAAGAGCTAATTTTTAAACAGAATATGATATTGTCATGATACAATAAAGTTTTTATACATACTTACCTGGCAGATATATACTTAGCTATAGACTTCCGTCGTCCCCGACAGAAATTCGAATTTTGCGCACACACTACAGGTAGGTCCAGGTGATCTACTGCCACTGCCGCTGGGTGGCAGAACTCCGGAAACCATCCCAGTTTTCTAAAACAGATTTTGCTCTTCCACCTGTCTCCTGAGGGGAGGCTGGGTGGGCCATTTAATAGTATATATCTGCCAGTAGTAATTATGTATAAAAATTTATTGTATCATGACAATATCATTTTTTATACATTGAACTTCCCTGGCAGATATATACTTTAGCTGATTGGCACCTTTGGCGAGGGAAGGGTAAGAACAGCTAATTACTGAATAGAACAGGGAACAACTGCGTTGTAGGTAACAAAAATATAAGAACCTTGGTTCTACCTGTGGTCGGCGAAAGACTTCATGGCTACTGCTAGGAGCTTACATCGCTCAAGAGCCTCAGCGAGGTAGTGACCTCATGCTAAGAATTCTTGATGGTCTGTGATGGGGTTGGGTTCTTATCCACTTACTCGACAGAACCAAAGGATCTTTGTCATGGGGTCCTATCCACTACATGACAAAAAACCACCCTTGCCCATATGGCATCATTAAGGAGCATAACACCGATCCCGATCACCTGATCCTAAATACCGGGGTTAGTACTACGATTGAAAGGAGTTATCCCCCCCAACATCCTTTCAAACGACCATAAAAAACTCAAAACCAAACAATCTTTAGTTTAAAAACCAATATTATTTAAGGATCATACCAGCTCCCTGTCCCAGCACGTATCCGCTGATACATAAGGTCCAAGATAAAAACATTTTCATAAGTCACTCTGACGTCTTTTAAGTAGTGGGAGGCAAATACCGAGTTTGCATCTCCAATATGTTGCTGCTAATATGTCTTTCATTGACTATTCTATTAAAAGGCTAGGGAAGTTGCAATTTGCACGGACTTCGTTTGTTGCTCTAACCCTAAGCAGCATTAATGTGTCCTCTTGGCATTTCATGTGAGCCTCCGTTATCACATTTCTTTACAAAGAATGCTAATGCGTTCTTCGACATTTGCCTCTTCGGGTTCCTTACGCGCACCATAGGCTCTGATTACAACCTTGAAGTTGACTCTTTCTCTTCTGATAAAACGTTCAGTGCTCTGACCGTACAGAGAGAACCTTTGTGTTTTCTCTACCCCACAAGGGGAGAGAGGCCCTTTGATTTCAAAACTTCTGGGCCAAGGCTTAGAAGGATTTCTCATTCTTGGCCAAAAAAAAACAAAGGTTGGAAAGAGACAACAGCAGAATCTCCTCTAAAACCTACCGAGAGTCTAATGCATGTATCTCACTGACCCTCTGGCCGTCACGAGGGTCAAGAGGAAAAAAAATGCATTCTTCCTCGAGAGGTCTCTAAAGGATGCCTTATCAGGTGGTTCGAAAGTATCCGAAGAGAGAAACTGGAGACCACATCTAGGTTCCAACTTGGAGTGATAAAGGATTAGACTTTGTAGTACCAAAGGATCTTATCAAATCATGGAGATCCTTATTGTCTTCTATGTTAAGGCCCTGTTTCTAAATACAGCCGAGAGCATACTTCTATAACCTTTTATGGTAGAAACAGCTAAACGTGATTCCTCTCTAAGGAAGATAAGGAAAATCAGCAATTTCGGTCACAGAGGTATCGGAAGAGGACAGCTTCTTCGACCTACACCATTCTACGGAAGACTTCCCACTTTCGATGATAGACCCGCAGAGTAGAGGACCTGCGGGCTCTGGCAATTGCGCTTGCAGCTTTCGCGAAAAGCCTCTCGCTCTGACAAGTCTTTCGATAGTCGAAAGCAGTCAGGGCGAGAGAGCGTGGATGTTTCCAGTGATATCTCTCGAAGTGGGTTGTTTGAGCAGATCTGTCCTCATGGGAAGAGATCTGGGGAAGTCCACCGTCCATTCCAGTACCTCTGTGAACCAATCTCGAGCGGGCCAATATGGGCGATTAGAGTCAGTTTCGTCGCCTCCGAGGAACGGAACTTCTTAACACTTCCCCCAGGATCTTGAACGGGGGAGAAAAAGCGTAGGCATCTATGCCCGACCAGTCCATGAGAAAATCATCTATCGCTATTGCTCTTGGATCTTCTACAATGGAGCAAAAGTTTTCTATCCTTTCTCGGAGAGAAACGTGGCGAACAGGTCTATCTGAGGCTTCCCCAGAGAGACCAGAGCTTTCGGCAGACTTCGGAAGTAGGGTCCACTCTGTTGGAAGGACCTGGTTCTTCCTGCTGAGTTCTGTCTGCTCTGACATTTTTTGTCCCTTGTACAAACCTCGTCAGCAATACAGTGCCTCGTCCTCTGCCCATATCAAGAGGTCTCTCGCTATCTTGTATAGTGTAAGCGAGTTGAGTCCCCCCCTGTTTTGGATGTAAGCCAGAGCCGTGTATGTCCGAATTTACCTGGACTACCACGCCTCTGACCTCCGACTCAAAGTACTTCAAGGCTAGATGAACTGCATAAGTTCTTTACATTTATATGCCAGGGACACCTTTTCTCCTGTCCAGGTTCTGACACTGCCTTCTTTCCAAGAGTTGACTCCCCATCCGTTTCCGAGGCGTCGGAAAAACAACACTAGGAGAGGGTTCCGAATCGCAAGGGATATGCCTTCGTTCTTCTGAAGCGGGGTTAACCACCACCTCAGGTCTAATTTTATTTCTGAAGAATGGGAAACTGATCCGAAAGATCCCCTTTCTTTCTGTCCCACATTCTTTGCAGGTAAAATTGCAGAGGTCTCAGATTGAGCCTCCCTAGGGAAACGAACTGCTCCAGCAACGAAAGGGTGCCCAGAAGACTTAACCATTCCCTCGCTGAGCTTCGTTGTTTCCCTAAGAAGTTTGATATTTTCTCCAAGCCTCGAGCAATTCTGTCTTGCGATGGAAATGCTCGAAAACCCCGAGAATCCATCTGAATCCCCAGATAGACAATGTCTGGGGATGGGGGACCATCTGAGACTTCTCGAGGTTCACGAGCAGTCCGAGTGAGCGAACGAGATTCAACATCGTTTCTACATCCTCCAAACATTGTTCTTTTGACTTGGGCCCTTATTAGCCAGTCGTCCAGATAGAGGGATATGTTCACCCCCTCCAGATGAAGCCACCGTGCTACGTTCCTCATCAGGTTGGTGAACACTGAGGAGCCGTAGACAGGCCGACGCACATGGCCCTGAATTGAAAGACCCTTCCCTGCATCATGAATCGTAGATATTTCCTCGATGACGGATGAAGAGGGACGTGAAAAATATGCGTCTTGTAGATCCAAGGAGGCCATCCAATCTCCTGGACGCAGAGCCGCTAGCATCGATTTGGATGTTCCATAGAGAACTTCTGTTTCTCTACGAATCGGTTCAGTGCGCTCACATCCAGGACAGGTCTCCATCCTCCCGAGGCTTTCGGAACTAGGAACAGTCGATGTAAAGCCCTGAGAGTGTGGATCCGGCGGTACTAATTCTATGGCCTCCTTGTCCAAACATTTGTTCTACTAATTGCAGAAGGATCTTCCTCTTGACAGGTCACGCGTACTTCGCCGACAGTTCTCTCGGAATAGACGTCAAGGGAGGGTCTGTCCCTGAAGGGGATGAGATATACTCTCCTCACAATTGAGAGGGACCAGTTGTCCGCCCCTCTCGATGTCCATTCTTCTGCAAAATTCAGTAGTCTGGCGCCTACTGGTGTTTGGAGGACTTGAGGTTCACTTGCTCTGGTAGGTCTAAAGGCAGAAGCCTACCTCCTTCTTTCTGCTCCTCTCTTCTTAAAGGAGGATCTCGAAGATGAACTCCCTCGAAAGGCGGCTCGCGGGGACCCGTGTCTCCCCCTTCGTGGCAGGAAAGCGTGTCCTCGGCCTTTTGGTTGATTGAACCAGAAGGTCCTGTGTCGCCTTCTCGGTAAGTGAGTGAGAAATATCTTTCACTAACTGAGAAGGGAAAGCTAGTTAGATAGAGGAGCGTACAGAAGGGACGACCTCTGTGCCGGAGAGACAGCTTCGTAAGAAAAGAACTGAATACAGTTCTCTTCTTAAGTATTCCCGCCCCGAAAAGGAGGCCACTTCTCACGATCCGTCTTGCACTGCTTTATCCATACAAGTCAAAATACTATTAAGGATATCGGGGCCTCAGTTGTCATTGTCTTGTGTCCTCTTGGCCATCACCCCAAGGGACCAGTCCAGAAAGTTGAAAACTTCCAAGACATGGAACAATCCTTGAGGAGATGGTCCATTTCAGACATTCCCCAAGTTGTCTTGGCTGGATGAAAGAGAGCGTCTCCTTGACGCGTCCACCAGCGTTGAGAAAATCTGCCTCTGCAGTCGCTGGGAGGGCGAGTCCCATTGCTTCGCCGTCTCATACCAGATACCCCTCCTCCAGAAAGTCTGGAGGGAGGGCAGGTAAAGACAGTCTTTCCCGCCTCCTTCTTGGAGTTAAGCCAATTTCAAAAGACTGCAAAGCCTCTTCATGGAAATTGTCGGCCGCATCTTCAAGAAGGAGGACGACTTTGCGGTTTTCGCGCTCGTAAACAGCGACCGAGGAGAAGGAGGAGCGGCAGGACTCAATGAATCTCCAAATTCTTGGAGTAAAAGCGCAGCCAACGCTTTGTAGTCTGACAGTCCCGCCGCTTTTTGATCTTCGGTGTCAGAGACATCTTCTAATGCAAGTTCCACCGGGAGAATCATTATTAGCAGGAAGGGAGAACGTCTCTTCTCGCAAGGTGAAGGACTCTTCGCAGGATCAACTGCCTCCCGACAAGGTCGACGGCCGCCTGTGCGACATCTTGTGTCCCTGTCGGGAGAATCCCGATCCTGAGAAAAAACCAGATCATCATCTAAGCCTCTGACAAGAATGACGGCCGCCTGTGCGACATTTGCATTCTTCCAGGGAGACAGCTGTGCTTGCGGCAGATTTTCACCAGAAACGGACATATCGTGAACAGGACGACGGCCACCTGTGCGACGTCTTTCGTCTCTGTCCAGAGAAATCCGTTCCTGGTCCAAATCATAAAGAGACGCTTCCTGGTTGATTTCTTCGTACTGTTCTTTTGAAGAAAATCTTTCAATGCGCTTGGACGTATCTGTCCGTCTCGGACTGTGTCGTCTGTCCGAGCTGTCCACATATGGAACTTGGCGCTTGGCTGGTGTCATTCCAGTACGACACTTCTGCCTGTCCGTCTTGTCCGCTTCTGGCTCCTGGCGCCCGGACGGAGTTGCCTGCGCAGACGTTTTTTCCTCTCCAGGCTGTCCGCCTTGCCACGGCTGTCCGCGGTAGGCACACATCGCTTGAACATAGTTGTCCGCATAGGACATATCTGCCTGTCCGGGCTGTCCGCTTCTGGCGAATGGTGTTCTGGTTGGCGCCGTCCGCGTAGGACACAGTTTTTCCCACCGTCCGAGTAGTCCAATTCTGGCACGAGCGCCTGGGGGTGGTTCTGTCCGACTCGGACACTCTTCGTCATTGTCCGTATGTTGCGTCTCAATTCTATGAGTTTTCATCCTTCTTTCTTTATTCCTCTCTGTACTCGTACGAGGAGTAGAGGAGATAAGTCTGGAGTCTGGAACGCCCTTCGGACGAGATCTCTTAAACCGGAAGAAAATCGTCCCTTTTTCCCTCGGGAGGTCTTTTCTCAATACTCCTACTAAAGAGGAAATCTGCTCCTGCCTTTTACGTAGGATGTCCGTCGCTGTTTCTTCTTTCTCTTTGTCATGAATAGGAGAATGCGCTCTGGAAGTGTAGGAGATCGAGATATTGTCCTTTTGGCTCTTTTCCTCTCGTAGGGAGAATTCGTCCGGAAAACGTTCGGGCTCGAGTCCAACGTCGGAGCTTTCCAACTCTCTTGATCGGGACGCGACAGTTCGTCGGAAGTCCATCCACTTCTTCGAGGAGACGAATCGGATGACGAAAAGCCACTCTTTCAGGATGCCTTTCCAATGGCGATCCTTGGCAGTCTGGGACGCTACAGATTCTGCCGAGGGACGCCTGACGGTGGGGATTCTCCGTAAGACTGTCGACATTCCTTCTCCTCTGGGCCTGGGAGTTCTTGGAAGAGGTCTAGGTCTGGGAGCGAGACAGAGCCGATCAGACGCACCCTCCACTACACTGGGGACACTTATGTCACTTTCCACATTCTTACCTTTAAGAGCTTGCATTTCAAGCTCCATCCTTCTTAATGCGGTCTTCAGATTTGCAATCTCCGCAGCAGAAACTTGCAACATCTGCTACGGGTGAGAGGTTGATACTGCATGTGAGGAAGCAATTACTTGGGGGTTAGTTATACTAACTGCCTCGTTAGAGCTGATCTACTCATACTTCTAGAGACAGCCTTTCTAACCCTACTCTCTCTAGTTTCCTTAAGTAGGAATCTAGTTCTTCATCTTCCTCATCCATATTCACACATTCATCACGTGTTATTTCTCGTGCATCATATCCCCTACACTTCTTGCATACCTTGTGAGGATCTAACGACACTTTCGGTAACCTCACCAAACAACCCTCATTCATACATCTTCTAACTTCGCAGCTAGAATCAGACATTTTTGAGCAAAATCCAAAGCCAAAATCCAACGTCCACAAAAGCGTATGCCAAACCACAGATCCAAATACGTCACCAAAAAGACAGTCCAGAAGATCAACGGCGATGAAAAACGAAATCCAAGTCAGGATTGGTAACAACAACAATGGTTATGGCTACCCTCGACAGAGCAAATATGTTTTAGAAAATGGGATGGTTCCTAGTTCTGCCACCCAGCGGCAGTGGCGGTAGATCATCCTGACCTACCTGTAGTGTGTGCCGCGAAATTCGAATTTCTGTCGGGGACGACGGAGTCTATAGCTAAGTATATATCTGCCAGGGAAGTTGAATGTATAAAACTTACATTTTTTTAGTACTTATGCTTTATTTGCAGGTGATAAAATGGGAATTTTTCTCTTATCAACTTTAACCAGTACCATTTAAAAGTAATTCCACCTTCTCACTACTCGGTAGTCACTGAATATTCACGTAACCCACAAACTGCCATCATAAGACACATATATGAACCTATAGAGTAAATCTGTTTCAGTGACACAGACTGAAGGGTTCCATTACTGCAACCTATTTTTTTATATAAACATATTTGAAGATAATTTTCAACAATTAGGTGTTGCAACTTGATGGTTTAGGTATCATTAAAAAAGCATGGTGCTTGTGAAGCACTTTTAATTTACAGTTGACTTACTGAACACCCTTGATTTTCACTGAAGTTATAACAAGGATTATTTAAGTTTTTGCATGGCTAAATTTTGATAAAATGTTATTGTTAGTATACAATAAGGTTTTGTACATACTACCTGTCAGATATATACTTAGCTATACGTCTCTGACGTCACGACAAGAATTCAAAACTCGCGGCACACGCGACAGGTAGGTCAGGTGTATCTACCTTACCGCCGCTGGGTGGCGGATGTAAGAACCAATCTCCCTTTCCAGCCAGAATTTTTCCTTCCACCGGTCTCCTGAGGGGAGGCTCGGGCGGGCCATCAATCGTATATATCTGCAGGTAAGTATGTACAAAACCTTATTGTATACTAACAATAACATTTTGTTTACATGAAACTTTCCTGTCAGATATATACTTAGCTGATTGACACCCTTGGTAGAGGAAAGAGACAGCAAATATAAATATGGAAAAAAGGGGAAACAACACTAGTTGTAGGATGTAAATACAACCTTGGTTCTTACCTGTTTAGGCAGAAGACTTCGTAGTTACTGTCTATGAGTCTGCGTTGCCTTAAGAGCTTCAGCGAGGGCGTGACCTACAGCTGACAGACTCTTTGGGTCTATCAAAGGGATTTGGTTATCCGCTTACTTGATAGAATCCGAGCAGGATCTGTCAACGGGGATTCGCCCATTTATATGACAGAACCTAACCACTATCATTGCAAGGAGCTCAAACATAAACCGATCACCTAACCAATCTAATCATTGTTAGACTACGAAATGAAAAACATGCCTACCCGCATGTTCTTTCAAACAACCAAAAACTTACAACCTAACAAGGGGAAAAATATATACTACTAAGGATATGTCTCTCACCCCTGCCCCAGCACCGAATCCGCCGATACGTACGGGCCTAACCCGAAGCACTTTTCATACGTAATTTTGACGTCTCTCAGATAGTGGTTTGCAAAGACTGAGTTGCAACGCCAGAATGTTGCCTTCATAATGTTACTCAGGGATATGTTTTTGTTAAAAGTCAATGACGTGGCAATAGCTCTTACCTCATGAGCTTTGACCCTAAGAACTTTGAATTGACTTTCATCACATATCGCATGCGCCTCTTTCACCAGGCTTCTGATAAAGAAAGAAAGCGCATTCTTCGAAAGAGTCCTCCTTGGATCTCTTACAGAGCACCAAAGATTGACCTCATTGCCCTTAAGTTTTTTCTTTCTCTGTAGATAGAATTTCAAACTTCTTACTGGGCAAAGAGACCTCTCTGCTTCCTCGCCTTACTAATGCAGACAAGCTTTGTACTGCAAAGCTCCTAGGCCAAGGATTTGAGGGGTTCTCGTTCTGGTCTAAGAACGAAGGAAGGCGAACGACAGCTAGCTGCATCTCCTCTGAATCCCACATTTCCTTCTAGTGCATGGAGTTCACTAACCCTCTTTGCGGAAGCCAATGCCATGAGAAAAATTGTCTTCTTCGTGAGGTCTCTAAACGGAGGAAGACTGAGGCGGTTCGAACTTATTAGAACCTCAGGTAACGTAGCACTACATCCAGATTCCAACTCGGAACCCTGGAGAAACCTTCTTGGATGTTTCAAACGATCTTATTAGATCATGAAGGTCCTTATCTTCGAAATGTTTAAGTTCTGTGCCTAAACACTGCAGATAGCATGCTACGATAGCCTTTAATGGTTGATACCGCCAATCCACTTTCTTCCCTAAGGAAAAGTAAGAAGTCTGCTATTTGGGTCACAGAGGTACTGGAAGAGGAAAAGTGATGGTTCCTACACCATCGCCGAAAGACGTCCCACTTCGATTGGTAGACTCTAGGGTAGAAGGCCTTCTTGCTGCTGCGATAGCCGTTGCAACTCTTGCCGAAAAGCCTCTCGTTCTGACCCAACTTTTGACAGTCTGAAGCAGCAGATCTAGAGCGGGAGGTTTTTGTGATACTCTCGAAGTGGGGTTGTCTGAGCAGATCGTTCCTCTGTGGTAATGTTCTCGGAAGATCTACTAACCATTCCAGTACCTCTGTGAACCATACTTGTGCGGGCCAGAACGGGGCTACCAGCGTCATCCTTGCTGCCTCCGATTCTGCAAATTTCTTTAGTCTCTCTCCCAGTATCTTGAATGGAGGAAAAGCATACGTGTCTAGACCCTTCCACCAATCTAGTAGGAACGCGTCTATCGACACTGCCCTCGGGTCCGATATCGGAGAGCAGTAGTTGGCTATCCTCGTATTCTTGGCTGTGGCGAAGAGGGTCTATATAGGCTTGCCCCAAAGCTTCCACAGGTCCTGGCAAACATCTTCGTGAAGAGTCCACTCTGCAGCAGGACTTGATCTTCCTGCTTAGGAGGTCTGCTCTGACGTTCTTTTCTCCCTGTACGAACCTGGTAAGGAGACAAATCTTCCTTTGCTCTGACCCAAAGCAGAAGTTCTTTTGCTGTCTCGTACAGGAGAAAGAGTGAGTCCCCCCTTGCTTCCTGATGTAAGCCAGGGCCGTGGTTGTTGTCCGAGTTGATCTGAACTGTTGAAGCTAGGACGTGGGGCTCGAAAGCTTTCAAAGCTAGCCAAACCGCCATCAGCTCCTTCTTGTTGATGTGCCAGGCCGTCACTGCTTCCTTGTTCCAGGTGTCCTGACACTCTCTTGAGCCGAGCGTCGCTCCCCAACCTGTTTTCCGAGGCGTCGGAATACAACACTTGGTTGGGGTTCGGAATGTGAAGGGACATCCCTTCTGCAAACTGAGAGGGTGGCCCACCAAGAGAGGTCCTTCTTGATTTCCCTTGAGATCTGAAGGAGAACTCTAGGTTTTGAGAACGACACCTCCAGTTTCGATGTAGAAAGACTGGAGAGGTCTGAGGTGCAAACCTTCCTAGAGAAAGGAATGCTCAACGAGGGAGAGTGCCTCAAACAAAATCATCCACTCCTCGCAGTGCATACTTCTTTCTCTAGGAAGGCTTGACTTTCTCTGACCCTCGGGCTATCCGTCTGGAGACGGAAAAGCCCGAAAATCCAGAGAAGCCATCCGAAATCCCCAGATAGATACGATCTTGACTGGGATCAAATGAGACTTTTGAAAGTTCACCAAAAAAGTCCCAGAGAAACTTGCCATGAAAAGGTTTTGTCTTTTGTAGGTCCTCCAAACATCTTTCTGAGACTTGGCTCTGATCAGCCAGTTGTCCAAGTAAAGGGACACTCTGACTCCCTCCAAATGTAGCCATCTTGCTACATTTTTCATTAGGCCTGTAAAGACCTGAGGGGCTGTTGAAAGGCCGAAACACAAAGCCCTGAACTGGAATATCTTCCTCCCATCATGAACCTGAGGTATTTCCTTGACGAAGGATGGATAGGCACATGGAAGTAAGCGTCCTTGAAGATCTAGGGACACCATCCAGTCCCTGGCCGAAGGGCCGCCAACACTGAGGATGTCGTCTCCATGGCGAACTTCCTCTTTTCTACAAAGAAATTCAGGGCGCTTACATCCAGAACCGGTCTCCATCCTCTGAGGCTTTTGGAACTAGAAAAAGGCGGTTGTAAAAGCCGCTGAGCAAGGGTCGCTCACTAGCTCTATAGCCTCTTTCTCGAACATTTGTTCCACTGCTTGTGTTAAAGCAAGGCTCATGATGGGATCCCTGTACCTGGCCACCAACTCCCTCGGAGTCGTTGTCAACGGTGGTCTTTCCGTAAAAGAATCAGATATCTTTCCTATTATAGAGAGGGAACCAGTTGTCCGCTCCTCTCTTTGCCCAGGCTTCCGAGAATCTTAGAAGTCTGGCACCTACTGGTGTCTGGATGACTACTTCCCTACTTCTTAGCTCTGACAGAGCGTGAGAAGGATCTACCTCTCTTGAAAGTTCTATACTCTCGAGGTAGAGGCTCTAGAAGGGGGCCCCTGGCTCGAAAGGGCTCCTGTCTAGCTGGAGTCTCCTCTTAGTCTTCGTCTGGGAAGGAGGTCTTAGGCTTCCGTGCCGACTGCGCGAGCATGTCCTGAGTCGCCTTCGCAGAGATAGATCCTGAGATGTCCTGGATTATCTTCTTGGAAATAGCAGAGGCGAGAGCTGCGAAATACAGGAGAGAGGCTCTTTGGGCATGCGAAACAGACTAGTCAGAAAAGAGCAGAAGACTGATCTCTTCTTAAGGATCCCTGCTCCAAATAGGGAGGCTATTTCGCATCGATCCATCTAACTGCTTTGTCAATGCACGTTAGAACACTGTTTTAGATCTTCGGCGAAATAGCATCCGGGTTCTGAGTCTTCTTAGCCAAGACCCCCAAAGACCAGTCAAGGAAGTTGAAGACTTCCAAGACTCTAAACATTCCCTTCAGCAGGTGGTCAAGCTCGTTCATAGCCCAGGTAGTTTTAGCAGACAAAAGCCGACGAGCGTCGTGCTGGCATCACCAGAGAAGAGAAGTCGCATCCGCCGATGAAGGAAGACCCAGACCTAGGGGTTCTCCAGACTCGTACCAAAATCCAAGTCTGCCCGTAAGCTGGAAGGAGGAAAGAAAACACAGTTTTCCCTTCTCTTCCTTAGAAAGCAGCCAATCACCAACACCTCTCAAAGCCTTCTTCATTGAGATGGTTGGCTTCATCCTCACACAAGAGGAAACTTTCGTCTTCTTCGAAGTAGAGAATAAAGAGAGAGGAGACGGAGGAGCGACAGGAGTAAGGGAGTCTCCAAACTCTTGAAGAAGTAGATCTGTAAGGATCTTATAGGACGAAAACTGACGAGTCCTTCACCAAATCCTCTTCTGAAGGTTCAACTTCATCCACTGAAGAACCTCCGCTTCTTTACGAGGGCAGTTAGCCTTCTCTAAAGAAAATGCGCCTGTCCAGAGAGTGTCTAGTAGCAGACTGGCGCCTATCAGGGGAAGCCAAAGTTTCTGGCGAGCTCCTCTCGAATGAGTCCTTCCTACTCTGATGAGTGCGTGCTCTTTGCTCCTTAATCCTACTTCTAGAATTCCGGGCTTCCAAGGGGGAGCGCCTGCTAGGAGAGGAGAGCCTACTATGCTCAAGGCGCTTCTCAGGATCCATGCGCCTGTTCAAAGGAGAGCGGCTGCCAGGCGAGCTGCGCCTACCATGAGGCGAACGCCTACTAGGCTCTTGGCGCCTACTTACGGAGAGCGAAGCCCTGGAGAAGGTCGCCTACTAGGAGACCGGCGTCTACCATGCTCCACAAACTTCGCTCCCGATTGTGTGTCTCAAAAGGTAGTCTCCCTGAAGATACATATCTTTCAGGCTCAACGCGCCTGTCCTGAACCGAGCGGCTAAAAGGGGAGCCGCGCCTATCAGGAGAAAAGCGCCTACCCTCCGCACCACGCTTGGGAGCGGGAGAGCGTCTACTTGGGGAGTAGCGCCTACTAGGCTCAAGGCGCCTAACATAAGGCGAGATCCTGTCTCTTGACGAACCCATCAAAGAGTAGGCTCTCTTATCCGGAGGCTCTCTTATCTTCGTAAAAGAGCGAGAGGACGAGGCTGTACGCCTGTCTTTAGACGAACGCCTACTCGGCGCTAGATCCCTTCCTACTGGAGAGATGTAGTCACCAGGAGAAAGCTTCTTGGGCGATTGACGCCTGGAAGACGACAAGCGCCTGCCGAGGGAAGAGCGCCTCCTTCCATCCGCTGAAAAAGGAGAGAGAACCGACTCTGACTGAGACAGTAACACAGGCGAAGGAATCCTAGACTTCTTGACAGGGAGAGAGACGTCTTTCCGACGCGTTCCTCCTGCCAAGGAGCCCGCCAGCGCCGAAATCTGCGCTTGCAGTCCAGCAAGAACTCGAGCTGGAGATCTTGTAAAATCCTCCACCGGAGAGGAGGCTCGAAGCCTACTATGAGGCGAGAACTCTGCTCCCTCTGGTTTCTTGCTCTCTACTTCGGCTCTTCTGGAAAAACTTCCGGGCTGGAAGGAAAGGAGCCAGGCGCCTTCCAGGCTCTCTTCAGCGGTCGTGAAGAATCCGAGGCGCTCCATCCTCTTCTAGGCGAAGATGAGGAAGACGAAGAGAAGCATTGGCGTAATACCTCCTTCTTCGCGCGAACAAGGGCAGCCTGGGTACGAGCATCAGGATCTACCGAGGGGACGCCTGATCGGTGGGAGTTCTCCCTAACCTTCCTGCGGCTTTTGACTTTCCTCCTCCACTGGGACTGGGAGTCTGGAAGAGGTCTAGGCCTGGAAGCATTAAGGAGCCGATCAGACGCACCCTCCACTGCACTGGGGTCACTGCACAATTCACCTTCACTACTCTACCTTGCAACGAACGAATCTTCTTTTCCATGCTAAGGATCGTGGCTCTCATGGTTGCCACTTCCGTAGTCGTATCCTTAGGTTCGATGCAGGGCGCAGGAGCTGAAACTGGAGAAGGTTCTAATGCTACAACAGGGTTTTCTTCTACCTCGCTAATACGAGACTTACTAGAACTCCTAGAAGAAGCCTTTCTCACCCTGTCTTTCTCTAACTTCCTCAAGTAGGAAGAAAGAGCCTTCCATTCACCCTCATCCAACTTCTCACACTCATTACACGGGTTAACAAAAGCACATTCTTTCCCTCTACATTTAAAGCAAACTGTGTGAGGATCTACCGTAGCTTTCGGTAGTCTCACCTTGCATTCATCCATAGCGCACACTCTAAACATAGAAGATTTCTTAACCTCTAACTCAGACATCTCGAAATCAAAGAAAAATCCAAATCAATATCTAAAAACAATCCACAAATGCGTATGCCAAGCCAACAAGATCAGGTACTTCACCGAAAGTCAGTCCAAATAAATCCACGGCAACGAGAAATGAATAAAGCTGTCAGGAGGTAACAACCACAGGTGTAGTCGTCACCGGCGACAGAAAAATTCTGGCTGGAAAGGGAGATTGGTTCTTACATCCGCCACCCAGCGGTGGGTAAGGTAGATCACCTGACCTACCTGTCGCGTGTGCCGCGAGTTTTGAATTCTGTCGTGACGTCAGAGACGTATAGCTAAGTATATATCTGACAGGAAAGTTCATGTACAAAACTTATGGCTACAGTCATACTCTATTAATGGTCAGAAATGTGTGCTAATAAATAAACAAGTTCAAGGTATGGACATAAAAATGTTGTACTGTAAAAGTTATGGAGGTTTCAGAATACAAAGCAAGGTCATACGTGAAGATTTTCACAACATGGGAATTACAGAATGTCAACTAAAAAGATGTTTGTGAGTATTATTACATTAACAATTATACAGAGAGAGCCTGTCTTTGAAAAAATTAGCTAAACATAGTCATGACAAAAGAACATACCCATGTTCCACCCCTTAGATCTGTAGCTGTGATGGGGATGTCGATGACGTCTGGATTGCATACCGTCACACCAATTTCAATGCTGCCCATCCCAAGTATTAAGCTGTAAAATACCACTTGAATCAGATTGGTTCTGTGTTTGACACAAAATAAATCATAAAACTAACTCCAGTTTACCTTGTTATCAGATGACAAGCCATAAATCCAGAGAATTAGGTTACCAAACAACCCATAAAATGTAAATTTTCAAATATGACTACAAATTTCCTGTTTTCCAATCAACCTCCAAAATATGTAAAACTGAACATCAACAATATGTTTATTTATGTAAGAAATTTCAAAGATAATTTGTATTTTTAATAGATACACAAACCAGAGCCATTTATATAAGTATTTTTTGCATGAGCTGGACATGGTTGTCTAAGCTTGGTAATATGGTGTTTAAATGATGGTAGGAAAACACTGGTAGGGTACAATACACTGGCTGAATGACAAATGTAGACCAGGGAGGAAAAATCCAGGAGACTTTTAGCGTTCTCTTGTAGAAAGAGGAATGAAGTCTTTTAGTCAGTATCTTGCTTTTGAAACCTGAAACTTAAGTTTGCCCTAACAGGTCTGGAACAACTCCCAACCATGTGAGATAAAAGGAGTGAAAACCATACCTGCCTTATTTCTTTCTTACATCTTTGGCTGAAAATACTTATAAACAGTCAACAACTATAAACCCAAGAGGGCTTCAAAAGGAAATCATCCTGCTGAGAACGACAAATTACAGTTAAAGGTGACCAATAAAAAAAATAAGAAGGAGCAGAAATTAAGACTGACACACCTGAACTCAGGAGACATCAGCAGAGAGCAGGATTGAATTTGCTCATAGCTTAAATATTTGGAGGTCAGAAGATTTCACAACTGCAGTAAGCAAACTATTCCACATTTTAGTTGTAATACCTAAAATAAAACTGATTGAACCTGATACTGTAAAAATGACAATGTTTACAGCAGTCTGCCTAGTGTTGTGAGTAAAAACAGGTAAGTCAAGTAGAGAAGCGTGCAGGGGCAGTTCATCATTGCTGTATGTTTTATGTAACTAACATAAAGAGCTCACTTTACATCTACGTACGTCATAAGTCAACATTAAGAATTGGCAAAATATACATTCCACTGCCAAAGATTAGAAATTTTATCCAAAGAGGGAAGGGATCAGAAGGGAAAGCGTCATGCTTGCCTTCTAATTGGCCATCATAAAGGTAAGAAGTGGTACGGGTACCATGACCTGGCATACATGCCATGAAGGAAATGCCAACCCAGGAACCCTACTCTTCTATGGGATGTTTCTCAATATACAGAATGAGAACCCCTTTCAACCTCAGAGAAGGAATGGGGTACAGTAGTTCTGAGGCAGAATAATAGTTCTGACTGACTGATCATCCATACTTGGATTTGAGTTTAAGAGACCAAAGGATTAGGTTTAATGAGCCTCATTGTTTCTGGAGTATGAACTAAGATAATATCCTGAAGGCTACAAAGGAGTCCCATAAATTGGTACCAACTCCAATGGAAGAAAACCCAACTGGAAGAGAGATGATGTCATCAGGGAGCAACACCAAGCAAGGCTGCAATGAGTGTTTCTGGGTTTCCCTCCAGAGAAATGGAAAGTCACAACTTTCTTCCTCAGGGGAACCTGTTACCCATAATCACAGTCAAACCAAGGGATTCGAGGGGGATAGGGTCCACTACGCCCCCATGAATAGCTACGATATCAAAGTTTTTAAAAGTAAATTGTATTTTTCCTAACTATACAAACCTGAGGTCCTTTACATAAGGAATTACTATTCAGTGCTAACGAAGAGGCGTCGACACTCAGCCCTGAGGTGTCGAGTTTTCTTCAGATAGTGCCGTAGCACCCTCACAGGACAAAGCAGCATCTCTTCCGCATCATTACTGGTGAAGTCCCTAGGGAGGGGATTGTGGAGGACTCGAACCTGGTGTCAGGGACCGAAGGGTTCTGAGTCTTTGCTACAAAATCCGGGACAAAATAGAGTGTAACCGATCCCCATCCCCTCAAGTCTTTAACAACGAAGGAAAGACCGTGAAGTTCTCCTACTCTCTTTTCCAATGCCAGTGCCAGCAGAAAGATGGTCTTGAGGGTCAGATCCCTGTCTGACGACTCCCGGAGAGGCTCGTAGGGTCTACGAGTCAAACTCCTTAAGACAAGAGTCACGCCCCACCCCGGGGGCCTGAGTTCCCTGTGTGGGCATTCCCTGTGTGGCAAGACCTCTCGAAGCTCCTCATTAGGAAAGATATTTCCATGGAGGAGGAAATATCAACTCCTTGCAGCTTATGGACTAGGGTCAGGGCGGGCTTTGTATCCTTTGACTGCGGAGACAGAGAGGAGCTTCTCTCGGCGAAGAAAGATGAGGAAATCCGCTACCTGATGAAGAGTGGCTCTGAGCGGAGAGAGACCCCGTCTACGACACCAACCACAGAAGACGGACCACTTTCACTGGTATACTGCTGCAGAGGACTGTCTGAAGTATCCAGCCATCTCTGTTGCTGCTCGGCGAGAAAATCCTCTCGCTCGCAAGAGATGGTGGATAACCGCCAGCCATGAAGATGCAGGGAATGAACTGCCTGGTGGTACCGTTCTACATGCGGTTGACATAGCAGGTTCTGCCATGGGGGAATCTCTCGCGGTGCCTCCGAGAGAAGAGCCAGCATGTCCGGATATCAAATGGCCTGAGGCCATTTAGGTGCCACCAGAATCATCCGAAGATTGCTGGTGACCAGCATCCTGCTGATTACCTTGTGAATCAGGCAGAACGGAGAAAAGGCATAGATTACAAGGTTGTCCAATGGGTGTTGGAATGCGTCCTCTGCGGCTGCCCATAGGTCCGGCACAACTGAGAAGAGAACCTGAAGTTTTCTGTTGTGCCGGTTGGTGAACAGATCTGCGACTGGATGCCCCTGCAGGTCGAAGATCCTTTCCGCCACGTCTGGGTGAAGAAACCATTCTGTCCAAATCAACTGATTCTGGCAGCTGAGCTTGTCTGCCGCTACATTTCTCTTGCCTGGAATGTATCTGGCTGACAGCTCTACCGAGTGAGCTACGGCCCACTCATGCACCTGCATCGTCAACTGGTGCAACAGGAGGGACACTAGGCCCCCCCGGTTTGTTGACATATGCCACTACCATGGTGTTGTTGATCATCAATACCACTGAGTGTCCCATCAGTCGTTCCAGGAACTCTTGGAGTGCGAGAAACGCAGCCTTGAGTTCCAGGAAGTTGATGTGAAGGTGCCTGTCTGATGGTTCCATACTCCTGCAACCAGCAACTCTTCCAGGTGTGCGCCCCAACCCTCGGTCGATGCATCTGAGAACAGAAGTATCTCCGGAGGGGAAGTGTGCAGGGGCACTCCTATTAAGAGGTTCCTGTCGTCTAGCCACCAGGCCAGGTCCTCCCTTACTTCCTCCGTGAGAGGAACCAGGCGGTTGAGAGACCGAAACAAAGTGCCCTGAATTGGTACATGGTCCCATTGAGAATAAAGCGGAGGTACTTCCTGGAGGACTGGTGGATGGGTATTTGAAAATACACATCCTTCAGGTCCACTGAAAGCAGGAAATCGTTCTCCCTGATAGAGTTGAGCACTGAGCATGCTGTTTCCATCATGAACCAAGTCTGGCGAAAGAAACGGTTTAAGGGAGAGAGATCTATCACCGGTCTCCAGCCATTTTGGACTTCTCCACCAGGAAAAGTCGGCTGTAGAAACCCGGTGACTGATCTCACACGATCTCCACAGCTCCTTTGCTCAGCATGGTATTTACTTCTTGTGTCAGTGCTACATCCCTGGCAGAACCGGGGACGTACGTCTGAAGGTGTACTGGGTGTGATGTATGGGGTGGCCTCGACTCGAAGGGCAGTAGGTATCCTCCTGAAGGACATCCACTACCCAGGTCTCGGCTCCGTAGCACTACCAAGTTGTCCAATGGCTCACCAGGCACTCCCCAACTTCTGGCAGAGTTGAGGGGGAACGCTGTCCCTAGCGTCTCCCTCTCTTCCCCTTCCACTTAGCCCCTTTCCCATGAGAGGAGGAGGCTTGAGAGTAGGGCTGCACTCACTTCTCAAAGTGAAAGAGGAATGCTGGGTCTTACCTCGCTCTATCCTCAACAATGCTGACGTCTTAGGAGCGGAGGAAGCGCTAGCCAAGCTCCAAGGCTTGGCCGCAGTTGAACGAGACTGCCCAGAAGTCTTCGTAACTGCCTGGTGTACTAAGTGGTCACTGTTCTCAGCTCTCCGCTTTTCTACTGCAGCGTCCACCATCTCTCTGAGGAAGTGAGAGGAGGAACCCATCAACGGTCCATTGAGTAGACCCAACGTCACCTCTTGACCGGCCGCTCTGGTTACACGAGTCAGGACTGAGTCCCGTCTCCTCAGAACCAGGTTGGCCCAAAAGATTGGCCGTCTGGTGGGCGAGATAGATGGCCCTACCTCCAGACTGGCAGAGTCTCCTGAACGCCGAGTCTTCCTCAGGGACAATAGGTCCCGAGGAGGCTGCGACTCAGGATACCGTGAGGGACCACAGATCCAGCCAGGAGACCGCCTGGAAAGCTGCCATGGCAGTGCATTCCAGGGCCGATGCCTCTTACTGTGAAAACCAGAGGTTCTCAGACAGCAGGTGATGAAGAGGCACTCCCGGAGTTAGAAGAGCTATCTCCGGGTCAACCTGCTTGGTTGGCAACAGGTCTACCGAAGGCACGTAGAAGCGCTGCTGACGAGGCAGAGGAGGGGGAAGCAGCTTGTCCGACCTCCTGGACCTGAGTGAGTCCTCCTGTCCAGAGACATGGGCGTTCACCTGGTCCAACACACCATCGGCCAAGGAAGACCGGGGTAGTCCCACCATCGCTCTGGGTTCCTTCTTAGGCCCCCAGAACGACTCCAACCTCGATGGAGGGTCAGAGGGAGCAAGCACCGATCCTTCCCCAAGGTTGTTGTGCTGATGAATCAGTGCAATGACCTCTGCAAAGGACCTCTTTATCTCGGGGGTGACCGCGTCCTGAGGCGATGGACCGTCAGATCCATCCAGGCCAATCACCTCCCGAGACACTCTTCCTTCAGGAGGATGAACCTCACCAGGCCCCTTATGGTTTCCTCCAACCACTTGAGCGTACGATCTGCTTGGTCCTAGGACCAAGCCAGGCTCGTAGGCTCTCGTGGCTGGACCGTAAGGAGCGCACTCCTCACGGTCACTCCTGTTCACCTCGCTCCTCCCGGTGTAGCCCGAGGAGGTTGAAGGGAATGGTGAGGAAGACCTGACACTCCTACCCTACCTACCAGCAGAACTGGCAGGCTGGGAGGACTGCAGGCAATCAACAACCCACGGTGGCGATCAAGCTGCAGGTATGGACCAGCGGTCTCCATGCAGAGAAGTGCTGGACCGAGGATGGCAGTGTCGGTGGGAGCGACGGTCGAATGACTGGTAGCGTCCACTAGCGCGGTGAGAGCAAGCACCATCCTCATGACGCGCCATGGTACCAGAAGCAGTCGAGGTTGCTCCTGGTGACCAGGGGACCTCTTCCCAGCCTCGACACATGGACGGTCTGGTGGGACCGTCATGTCAACCCTGGGAACTGGACAATCGCTGTGTGAGCAATCGCCGGTCTGGCGAGTCACCTGAGCGACTCTTACCATCCTTCCGCTTCGTGCCTGGATCCTCACGGTGAGTGTGCTCATTCATCTGGTTCCTGGCTGCATGATCACCGGTAGGTGACCATACACTTGGTGACGCTCACTCGCGAGCGACCGAGACAGTTCCCAGTCTGGAGGGAGGTGGAACCTCTGGAGCCAGGAGCAGAAGACCTCCATGGTCCTCGTCTTCTTCTTCCCTGAGGAATGTGAGATGGGCCCCGTTCCTGTAGGAACGGGAGGACCAGCGGAAGACCCACCTGTCCTGCCAGAGCGAGACAGACCCTTAGAAGTCTCTGAGCAAGACTTCTTTGGGGAGGGCAAGGCCACCTCCTTCTTCCTTGGCTGGGGGCCTTGGAAGTCAAAGGGGAAGAGGCGGCAGAAGACAATGACGAAGATGAAGACGAAGAAGACGACAACACCTTCCTCTTCTTCTTGGACTTCTTCTTCGCCAGCTTCCTCAGGATAGTTGACAGGTCTCCCATCCAGGCTGGAGCTGGGGCAGTTGCAGTGGCAACAGGGCCCAACTCCACTTGTCTGGAAGGACCTGCAGGAGCAGCAGCACTTCCATGGGCAGGAACAGAGGCAGCAGGTACAGCGACAGCTAGCTACAGGAGGATGATCCAAAGGGGAGCTCTTTGGGCACTCGAAGTCAGGGGGCGGAGCAAGGACAGCAAAACCAGGTGGAGGAGGAACCACCTCCCTCCGGGGCACGTATGACCGCGGAGCTTGTACCGCAGCCGAAGGGGTGACCGTAGTCACATGCTGTGTGCACATCAGGTGCGGTGGAGCAGTATAACCAGGTGTCGAGACGGTCATGGTCGTCCTCGTCTCCACCCCGTGAGTGACTGGGGCTGCAGCCAGATGATGAATAAGCCCCTGAATACTCGGAGTGCCCGGAAGACTCAGGGAGTGCCACACCTGCTGAAGATCCCCACCCTCAGAGGCAGACACACCTGAGGAAGCAACAGTAAGGTTAATGGGGGGGGTTCAGGTTCACTCAGATGGGGAAGGATCCCACCCCGAGCGGACAGAAGACCCTGAGTACAACTCCAGGTTGGGGTGTCGCCCTCCTTCCTCTGCACTCGAAAAATCAAGCGAAGAGGCGGAGAGAGACACGTCCCCCGAAGGGGAGAGAGCCATACGCGGGAGCTGACGAGGAGGGAGGAATGAAAATGACGTGTCAGTCACCAGAGGTGTCGAGGGAGAGCTTTCCGACACCTTGGCGGCTCTACGCGGCTTCTTCCTCTTCTCGTCCAACTCCCACTGCACCTCCGACCAAAAGACACAAACATAACACATTAATGACCGAGAGCATTCACGCCCTCGGCATCTAGTACATAAGGGATGAGGGTTCACAGCATCGTTGGACCTAAAAGCCCCACACTTATGACCTCCCACTCCAGGGCACACTCTCCGGTTGGATGGGGGCCGAGGGGGCTTCTCCGATTTCTGGGACTGCATGTTACACAGCGATGCACTTCCACATATAAGAACAAAAAATAATAACAAGAGTACTTACCATCACTTCCACACCATTCTAAGAGAAACAGGTTGAAAAGTAATCCAAAGCTTTGATAATCTAACAACAGAGGCGGGCAGAGAGGCGAGCACACGTCTTCACCCGACAGCGGTCGAAAGCAAAGTGATATGTTTACTTCCAGTCGGGCTGGACTCCCGACCATCAGACAAGCAGTTACTGCCGAACTACCTTGTCAGAACAAATCACAATTTTTGAAATTAAATTGTATATTTCCTTAGTACTTTACATTAGGAATATGCTTATGGCAAAGCTGAAACACAGCTGTTAAAACTCTTGAACAAGGTGGTTAGGCAGTAACTACCATCTGGTAGGCAGAAAGACCTGCCTGCCCGTATTTAAACACTCCACTCCAATTTGCCTTTCGACCCAAGTTTCAGATTGAGGGGTGGCATGAGGTGAGCATTAGTGTAAAGGACCTAAGGTTTGTATAGTTAGGAAAAATACAATTTACTTTCAAAAAGCCTTCCTCTTTGACAGCTTCCGCCGTGGAGTTGTTAGGGGCCACCCAAGGGGCAGCAGATCAGCAGGTCCAGGAGCTGGTGTAGGAGCAGGTCCAGGGATGGGAATAGGAGCCGGTGCAGGAGCAGAGGCAGGCAGAACAGCAGGAACGGCAGGTGGGGTCACCTCTGTCACCACCACAGGAGACAGAGGAGTGGTAACCCTTGGGACTGATAGTGGTGCCACCTCAAATCCACGAGGAATGGGCACTGCAGTCTCAAGAGCTGGAACTTTATACATTGGCAAATGGGACTAGTCCCCATCACCACGATTAGAGACACATTGGTTGGGTTGTGCGACCAGACTAGGAGAGGAGGACATAGTAGCTGGGTAGTGTCACCGTATTAGTGGTAGGGGAGATGACTGCATGAGTCACAGTGCTGCTGATGCCTCTATTTAGGTGCGCCAGCAATGCTTGAACAGGAGTGCCAACCAGTTCCTGCGATGTCCATGCTTTACCTAAGCCTGACACCTTACCTGCTTAACCAAAAGTCAGGTTAATGGGGGGGAGGGGTTCTCCCTTGCTCCGAAGGTGTACAGTGGTCCCCCCGTATTCGCGGGGGATGCGTACCAGACTCCCCCGTGAATAGTTAGAACCCACGAATGTTTGGAACCCCTATAAAAATGCTAAAAACAGCCTATTTTCTTAGTTAAAACACAAGAAAAACCACTAAAAATTTTCATACTTGGTTTTTTTAATAGTTTTATCACAAAAAGTGCATTTTATGATGAAATTGATAAAAAAACCAAGGAATTTGTGGATATTTCTCATAGAAAAATACTGTGAATTTTCTGCAAATAATGCGGGGAAACGTTCCCGAGGAAATCCGCGAATGTGTGAGTCCGTGAATCCAGAGAACATGAATATGGGGGGCCCAATGTACTTTCAAAGCGAGGGGAGGCCCCTAAATGAGTGATCCCCAGGTCTGCGACCACAGGCAACCCCCGCCTCTTCCCTCTCCAACTCATCAGGAGAAGAAGGGGAAGAAGACGAGGAAGCCTCCCTCGAAAGTGTAAAGCAAGTACGGGACAGTTGCCAAGAGAGAGGTAGGAAGAGGAGAGGTTAGCTACTGTATGCATGGTAGAAGGTGTCTTACCTCCTGCCACCAATTTAGTCTTCCTAATATATTTCTTCCTCCAGGCAAACTTTCCCAACTATGACACAGACCACAAGGAACACTATGCAAACATATCATCAAGGTTACATTCATGCCCTCAGCATGATGAGCAGAAGGCATGAGGATTAATTCCCACTGAGGCACGGATCTTGCCACACCTCTTACCCTCTACCCCGGGGCTGAGGCCACAGGCTGTTGCAATTCATGGGCTTGCATCTCAACAAATTTCACAAACACTATCACAACAATAACACACAAGAAAAAGGAAAAAACCCACCGGGATCGAAACGAAATCAGCAATAATAGTCGGGTAGAAAGTGGTGAATAACACGTCTATCAACAGTGAAAGCCGAAAGCAAATTAGAATGTTTACCTCCGGTCAGGGGGGACTACCAACGACTGGACCAGCAGTTAGCTATCAAACCGCCTTGTTTAAAGATTTCAGCAGCCGTGTCCAGCCTGTGCCTTAAGTAATTCCTACTGTAAAGTACCGAGGGTTTTTATATCATGTAGGGTCAAAGCTGAATTCCCCAGAGCCTTCAGTGGGGAGTGAGGCTACTGTAAGAATGGAGAGCAATTGTGCAAATAATTCCTTTTCCTAGGTAGTGGGGAACAAGATTAAGTCTTATCAGTGGCAAGAGGTACTGGCAATGTAGTACCTTTGCAATTACCTTTTGAGGATCTAGAGACTCCCCCGATGCACAAGTGAGGAGTACGGTAATGGAGTATTCCAAGGAATTGAAAATAGTTTAATTTCTTTGACCCTATAACAAAATGATTTCTTTTTCTTTTATAGCCCCCTGCTCTCTGAATCGAGGCTTAGAAGGCAAGACGAAGGATAGGGCAAAGAAAGAGAGAGAGAGAATGTCTAAGATAGGCTATCTAATCTTGTCCTTAAAGAACTCAACCACCAGCTACTTAAAACAAACTTCATTAGAAATCAGACAAGAGGAAAAATCTAATAGCAAATATTCCGAAAAAAGCCATCCTCCAAGGAGCAGCCAGCACAGCAGGGTTAGGAAAAAGGCTTGTGCATGGGTTAGGGTCACACATGAGGAGAGCACAAGCTGGCTGACCACCTTCCAGTACGTATGCCTCTCAAACATAGCAAGAGGAGAATGAGTGGATGCACCAGGGAAAGGGTGGGGCAGTCAGGGAGAGAAGAGCAAGGGTTCTGTGACATCAAAGGGGGAGTTTCTCCTTTCTTAACCTTCCTCTGCTTTTTCCAAACCTCTACCATTGCAAAGGAGACCAGCACTGGTAGGGATCAACCAACACAGAGGACATAGCCTAAATCTGTTACACAACCGTCATTATACTACACACTTCAGGGTTCAGTATTTCTTCTCTTCCATTAAATTAAACATGACAAGACAAAGCTCTTGACAGCTGCCAAAGAGAGAGTGAATGATGACAGCAGGTGAGA